>NC_064622.1:87426992-87730022 GCF_023898315.1 Schistocerca nitens | reverse complement strand
GCAATAGTTAAAGAGCTGTTTTGATAGATATAAAGGATAGTAGAAGAGAAGGCAGCAGTGCAGAAAACTAAAGATGAAACAGCACTACTACAGCTCGGGGCCCTATGCTCGCTACGGCACATATTCATTAAAGCGTAATGAATCCCCTGAGGTCTATTACGCGCTGCAAATAAATTTCAGCTTTTGTGTTACAGGCAATGTCGGTAAAATTCCAAACACAAACTGCTGTATTCTTGCTAATTCCAATTTCTGCATTATAGGTAATACTGATGAAAGTACAATAGCAAATTGTCGTAACAGGTTCAAAGCTCGTTTCTGCATTACAGGTAATAATGGTGAAAGTACGAAAATAAATTGTCTCATACAGTGCAAATCGTGTATCTGTGCTCTGTCATTATTATGTTCCTTAGATTTTTTTACAAATGCAAATTGCTCGTAATGTACGTTCTCGTCACTGAATTTAAGAAAACGTTCAGGTTTGTGCGAGAATTTGTTTGTCTGTGTCACTTCGTACTTCAACTTGCGTAGCTTTTCAGGTTTTAAGTCGCGTAGCTTTTCGGATTTTAAGTCGCGTAGTCTCTGTAAATTGCTCACATTATACGCGCTGCGTGACTCTGACAAATGCTCGCAATGTGGCGGATCCTGTAACGTATTGGTGACGGCAATAGTTTTCAATTCTGTTACTTTAATACTCTCGTCATTTTGGTTGTTATGTGGTTCACTTTTACTATCGACTTCCGTATTCAGAGTGTGTTTAACTTCCAGTGACTCTAAATTAAACTCGTCGCGTATCTGTACTGCGTTTTTAGGGCATTGTTCAGTGACTGCATTAATTTCGTGGATCTGTGTTGCGTATGCTGAACATTGTTCAGTAACTGCATTAATTTCGACTTTATGTGATTCTGTTGTACCTACACGTGCACTACTTAATTCTTGTGCAACAGTGCCAACTTCATTATTACTGTTACTAGCACAAGCCTTAGTATTCACACGTAATGGTTCTTTAATGTCCTGACATTGCACGGTAACAGCTGTACTCTGTTCACTAACTTGTTTGTTCCGTTCGTTAAGGTTGTCTTGTTTTTCGTTCGCCAGATTGAAACTTTCATTAATTGTTTCGCTAAGTTGTTTGAAATGGTTATCGAAACTTTCATTAAGTCTGTCGTACGTTTCATTCGTCTGTTTGAAACTTTCATTAAGTTTGTCGTATGTTTCACTCGTCTTTTTGAAACTTTCATTAAGTTGATTAAACATTTGTTGCAAGAATGCTACATGTTCAGCAGTAAGACAAGTGGTTGAAACGCACTGACTGTTAGTGAACGCAGGATTATCATCCTTACACTGCGTGTCACTGGTACTATTGAAGAAGTCATTTAATTCGGTTGTTTCGTTCATAATACCTCGCGATACACTATTCACAGTCTTTCGCGGCATTTTCACAATAGTTACAATAAATCACAAAACAAATAAACACAATGCAAAAGCAACACACAAATACAACAGAGCAACGAATTGCCGTTGACCTGTAGAAAGAAAGTCACAAGATTAGTAAAAGCGTTGCGCCAAATCCTAATTATATCTAAGAAATAAGAGCAGATATCTGACTGTTTTTCAAAAGATTCTCTACGAAATACGATCCTGGACCGGGTGTCGCCAAGTGTAACCTCCCCACAACATATTCTATAAATAAACTATATTTATTAGTAATGGAGCCACAGCTAAGTGTGAACTCCCACAGAAATTTTAAAAACAATATTTATTAGAAATGGTGCCATAGCTATGTATAAACTCCCCACAAGAATATTAATGGCAAAGACAATTAAATGAAAGCTCGCTATCTGACTCAAGTACAAGTTCCCATTAAATAATGAACGCTAATCCCATGATAATGAAACTGTAATGATAACCTAAACTCAATTCAACCGAAAAGTCGGTGTTTGCCCTGTGCGAAACGAGAATAAATTTCTTACCTTAGTGAAACTGCATGTCAAAATTCTGCTCTTATTGTTCTCTGGCGCTTGCACGAAAAGCATTGGAAGTACGTTTTAAAAATCTTTGTTAAAAGGAAATGGAAGGAAATTTGAATGATTGTCTCTAAAATTGCTTTTAAATCAAAATTATTATTGGGGGCGATTTTTGAAAGTTAAATTACAATGACTGTTCGTTACATTATCTGATGAGCGCAAAGCTGCATGATTATTTATTTAAATAAATTATACCTCGTCCTGAATCTCGACCATTGCGATGCCGACGCCCGCCGACTGCTCTCCGCTACTGCTAGCAACCGACTCCAAGCACTACTGAGGACTGACTACTGCAGACTGACTGACTGCTCGCTACTGCGAGTCGAGCGCAACTGCTCTGGTCAGAGATTCTACAATGTCTCAGCATCGCTGCCGCACAACATACGTGTTTCACTGGTATGTTACATAATGTACACAGCGGAGACTCTGCCAATCGAATAAAGTTTAGAGTTCGTTGTAATTTTCCTGTTGACAGAAAAGTAGGTCGACTTGACATACGTTGGCAGGTTCCGCAAGTGAACATTTTCCCATATTTTTTCCCAGTTATGACAAGGATACTTTTGTTCTACATCGTTTCTGGGTTTGTCTTTCATCAAGTTATTGTAAAGTTCTTTCATTTTCGTGATGTCTTTTTCAGGGATCCTTGCCTGTATGTAGCTGTATTCCACCAAAAAGTATTTCAAGTGGTATAGTCCGTTGGGTATGTGTTCGACATTTATAGGTGAACTGATGCCGGCAGGAGCTATTTTGTTTAACAAATGTGCAGCAAGTGTACCACTTGGTTCTTCCTATTGTTTGTATGTTGGTAGAAAGATATGAGGTCTGCGCCTTTTTGCTCACGTCGGTGAGATTTAACCCACCACATTTTGTAGGGAGCATCAGGGTGTCATATTTCACTTTGAAAATACGTCCGCGGCTCACAAAATATCGTAGTGCAGATGCGATGCTTTTAGACAAAGTCGAAGGTGGTGGCAGAACTTGTGCTACGTAATTAACTTTGGAATGATGTAAACATTTGCCACTGTTACTTCCTGAAGTTCATCGAGTTTCCTAATACTGTGTGCTTGTACAGAGGCACGTATGGTGTTAAGTAATTTTCGATAATTTGCATCAATAGTGTGCTTGATATTTCTTTTAAAATCTGTGCCGAGACATTTCATGGTTACAAGCTCGCGTAAGAGACCCTGCGTCTGCATACCAGTTCCACGGCCGCTGTTGAAAATCCCCGACTTTGTTCTGTTAAGTTTTGCACCAGATGCGTGTTCATATTTTGTTACTATTTATAGTACGCTCTCTACTTCAGTGCCATTCACGACTAGAAAACCAACATCATCAGCGTACGCCTTGCACACTATCTTTTCTCCCTTTATTTGTAGTCCTTCGAAATGTTTCAAAAGGGAGGCAAGCAGAGGTTCGATGGCTATGGCGAAGACTGCCACTGACATTGGATACCCTTGCCTAATGGAGCTGGTGGCTTCAATCGGCCGGCTAATGTGTCCATTGATGACAAATCTGGTTGAGTTTTCCGTTAATGTATTGTGTACTACTGCAGTGAATCTAGGTGGGAAGCCCATTGCGTCCATGGTCCGAAGGAGGGAACGATGATTAACCCTGCCGAAGGCTTTATCAAAGTCTAATAAGATGAGAGCAAATTTTATTTTGCATACGATGGCAGTTGAAATTAGGTCCCTGTAATCACATAGGGTCTGCAGAATTTTCCTCTCTTTGCCCACACATGTTTGATAAGGGCCGGTGACGCTGGTCAATGTGATTTTAAGCCTGCGAGCGAGGATGCGACCAAAGATTTTGTAATCGCTGATTACAAGCGTAATTGGTCTCAGAGCGCTTACAGTTTTCGTGTTGGTATTTTTTGGCACTAACACTACGAGTCGCTCTCAAAATTCTTTCTGGATGTGATTTTCAGGGTTTAGTAGTTCGTTGCAAATGAGAGTAAACTTGGCTTTTACGAGGCCACTTAATTTGCGATAAAATTTTGCCGGAATTCCGTCTACTCCTGGAGCCTTATTTTTCATGCTTCAATATATAGCTTCTTCGACATCTTCTTCAGTCACTTCCGAGATGATAGGTTGTACTGCCGCGTGGCATACTTTGCCTTGGAGGTTGATCATTAAGTCGTATTGAAGCTGTTCGTCAACTGTTTGAGACGTTAAGGATTCAAAATGCTGCACGATTGCTTCTTTAATCTCTCTTTGCTTCATCAGCTTCACTCCATCATCAGTTGTTATTTCAGATAATATCTCGCGGGACGCCCTTTCGCTTTCACGAATGACATGATTAATGGTTCAAATGGTTCAAATGGCTCTGAGCACTATGGGACTCTGTAACCTCCCCCTCACTTATCGACCTTAATGACAGTGAAAAATTAAACCGCGTGTACCTAATGGGAAATTTGGGAAAGCATTCGTCACCGAAGTTAATCTGTCTGTAAAGAGGGAGGAAAGGGTTACATCTAATTGAAAGGAAAAATGCAAATGAAACTGTGTAACCTCCCAAGAATAATTATATGGACAATATTTAATAGTAATGGAGCTATAGCTAAGTGTAACCTCCCCACTGAAATATTCGAAGGGACAATACTTAATAGAAATGGAACCAAGCGTAACCTTCCCGCAAAAATATTAATGACAAAGACAATTAAACAAAAATTAGCAATCTGATCCAAGTATAACTTCCCATAAAATAATGAAACATGATCCCATGACAATGAAAGTACAGTGTTAATCAAAACTCAATTTAACCGAAAAGTCGGTGTTTGCCCTGTGCGAAACGAGAATAAATTTCTTACCTTAGTGAAACTGCATGTCAAAATTCTGCTCTTATTGTTCTCTGGCGCTTGCATGAAAAGCATTGGAAGTACCTTTTAAAAATCTTTGTTAAAAGGAAATGGAAGGAAATTTGAATGATTGTCTCTAAAATTGCTTTTAAATCAAAATTATTATTGGGGGCGATTTTTGAAAGTTAAATTACAATGACTGTTCGTTACATTATCTGATGAGCGCAAAGCTGCATGATTATTTATTTAAATAAATTATACCTCGTCCTGAATCTCGACCATTGCGATGCCGACGCCCGCCGACTGCTCTCCGCTACTGCTAGCAACCGACTCCAAGCACTACTGAGGACTGACTACTGCAGACTGACTGACTGCTCGCTACTGCGAGTCGAGCGCAACTGCTCTGGTCAGAGATTCTACAATGTCTCAGCATCGCTGCCGCACAACATACGTGTTTCATAACCCTCCACTGGGGGGGCAAAAATTTGGCAGCGATGGTGAGTCATTTGGACTTGCCATCGTAACAAATTTTTCTTTTAATTAATTAACATTTACAAAATATTTAGATGTATCACATGAATTAAATGTTGTGCGCATGCACCGATTACAAAACATTACAGACAAGACAAAATATAAGTACAAAACAAATCAGGAAAAATGTATATACAAATTATTTGACAGATAACAAAGTGTACACACACTGAAAAATTCTTTAGCAGTTGCATAACAGGCAAAAAAAAAAAAAATCATGTTGACAAGTGTCATGAGTGCACATGCACTGCAGTGGAGAACATATCAGTAAAAGACGAAATGTATATACAAGAGTAACAAATGACATAAATCATAAAAGGTATACAGAATGAACACAAATCATATCGAAAATTGAGAAGAGTGCACAGGCACTGTAGTTCAGTTGAAAACATATTCACATAAGTGCACATGCACTGAAAACTTTTGAACATTTTTATAACAAATAAACGCAAGAGTAGAAAAAATCATCAAATCACAAAAAGTATATACAATATAGATGACAAGAGTGCACACATACTGCACTTCAAAACAAATCGAAAATGTCTTTAGTATTTTGACAACAAATGGCAAAAATCATGTCGACAAGTGACACAAGTGTACTCGCACTAGAGTTCAACAAATCGAGAAAAAATGTATATGCCATGAACATAAATGGTGTTAGTAAAAAATGATTTTCACTATTAGGATAGGAAAGGAAGGATTGCATCATGGTTGTAGCACTTTAGTTTGCACATAGCTGCACTGAAAGTCCATATCTTTCCACAGAATCACAACTAAGTGATACAATCTGCAGTTCCGTTCCCAGAAGTATTTATCAGCGTATCAAGACAGTGAAACGTCGTAGTAGTATTCCATACTATCATTTGGCAGTATACCAGGTACACCAAACAGTGGGACCAGAATAACGTCTTCATCGCTTACGGTGGTGGACAGCATGTCGTGTCAACACCACGCTCTTAAGAGGCGGCACACAGTGCTCCATAACAAAGTCTTGATTAGTGATTACATAAGTAGTTTCTTCGCCTACAGTGGTGGACAGCATGTCGTGTCAACACCACGCTTTTAAGAGGCGGCACACAGTGCTCCATAACAAAGTCTTGATTAGTGATTACATAAGTAGTTTCTTCGCCTACAGTGGTGGACAGCATGTCGTGTCAACACCACGCTTTTAAGAGGCGGCACACCAACGTAGAATTAGTGCAAAAACCAAATATAGTGCTCCATGATTAGGAGGATGTATAGGACAAATGGATATTACAATAATTCAGGGTAGTTAGCTCAGAAGTTAAAGGACATTAACTAACAGACAAGCCTTAATAGGTGATTACATAAGTAGTTTGCGGCATACACAGCTCAGTTATTGAACATTTCTGTACCATGAATGTAGTATTACAGAAAATGTTCATTAATTAATTTATAGACAAGAGTGGCAATCAATGGCCATCAAGTATTGAGTATTACAAAACATCTTTCCTCATTCAAATGACATATTTACAAGTAATTATTGGCACTCAGTGGCATATTATTAAAGACATGAAGTGAAAATTGAATACAGTACCTAATTAATGACAATTAATATATAGTTCATTATGTGACACTAATTATTGGCATTCAGTGGCCTATTATTAAAGACATGAAGTCAAAATTGAATACAGTAGCTAATTAATGACAATTAATACATAGTTCATTATGTGACACTAATTATTGGCACTCAGTGGCCATCAATTATTGAATTATGTCATAAACTAGTGACATTATATGAGACTGGTAATACATTTTGTTTTTGTGCTATCAATACATTGCTTTAGCTAATTATACGGGAAAGCAAGAAGAAAAAGGAGAAAAAAATTGCTTCTAGGTTGTTCATATAAATGAAAATGTGTAACGTCATTCGTCATGAGTCAGCTGTACCTAGGTTGTGACACAAGGTAGTATATGTGATGACATTTATAACGATAGACACAAATGGGTAAAAAAAATAAAATGCAAGTACTAGAACAGGTATAATAAGTAACAAGTTTAGTAAATATCATGAAAAGCTTCTCCTAGAAAAAATACAAAATGGATTATTGAGCTGAAAGAAGAAACGCAGACTATGCTGAAAAGTAGTGAACTTCGAATTAACAGGTAGTGAAATGTGTATAAAAAATGTGTTCCATAGCTGTCCTTTCCAAAACCTTCAGTCATCCTACTACGCAATATAACACCTGCTGTCAAAGTAAACTGCAACAAATACTTAAATAACTACATAGCATAAATACCTAACTTCAACATTATCCTCATCTGTAAAGAAAAACTTCATTATTCATATCATCATAACTCCATCATTATCATCACCTGTAAACAAAAACTTCATTATTCATAGTACCATATTCTTCATCATTGTTCATTATCAGCATTCATTATCATCTGCAAAAATCATTTCATTATTCATCACACAACTATTCCTAATCCCTAGCATATTTCATCACTTAAAACTAAAATGTGTAGTTCTGTCTGACAGCTTGCATCAATCGCTTTGTATTCTGAAAGAAAAAATTAGTTAAGACTGCTATTCTGCGATGTGTATAATATATTCTGGTTAATGCTTGTTAATTCTGATCCATTTACTCGTCCTCATTAGCTTATTGCATCTTCTTTCGTTTATTCCATAGGTGAAATTCCCACTTCTGTTTAATTCATTTCCTGTACGCATCATTTATTTCTGAAATTGATGAACAAAGATTAATGTCTTGCATTTAAATCATATACCCATTAAATAGTGACTGGTTAATGGTGACTCAATTAAGCATACAACATAACATGACAGAAAACGTAATATCTCAAAGCACAGACAGTGTTTAAAGGCAAAAAGTGTACAGAGAATATCGTAATGCAGCAGCAAAAAAGGAAAATGTAAAACAGTCACGATGTTGAGATATCACAAGGCAAAATGTCAAAGTCAAATGGTGTGTGTTATACCTTAACTAGTTCACAGTGCATACAAACAAAACATGAAAACAATCGTACATACATAAGAAAGACAAAATGTGACATTCGTTGTGTTCAGCTTATATGTAGTGTAGTTAATAGATGCGATAATTAAAGACTTCAATGAAGAGAGAATTTGATAAAATTAATGCGTCATTATAGAGAATTGCATAATTATTCATAAAATGCGTAAGTTCATCTGAAAAAATGCACGGTCTAGTGTGTAACGACAAGAAGAGCGACCTGCTAACCTTACCTTGCCGGGCACTTGCCAAGAAAAAAATACGATAATCATCAATAGGTAGTCACATAAATGTAATTGCATAAGTGGTCACAAAATGTGTAAGTTCATCTGGAAAATATGCACGGTCTGATGTGTAACGACAAGAAGAGCGACCTGCTAACCTTACCTTGCCGGGCACTTGCCAAGAAAAAATACGATAATCATCAGTAATTAGTAATGTCAATATAATTGCATAAGTGGTCATAAAATGTGTAAACGGCCTCATAGCATGTTACATCGTAAAGTGGTTTCATTCGATAAAGGGTTTAATGTTTGACACATGATGGTTGCCTTTCGATTTTCTGGTTCTCAGAGTTTCGACGTGTACAACATTGGGGTGAGGAATGCTGCGAATCCGATATGGACCTGTGTATAGAAGTTCAAATTTACTGCACTTACCTTTTAATTTGCTGGATAAATAGTGTGTACGTACTAATATCTTCTGTCCAACGTGAAAGTCTCGGTGTCTACAAACCTGTTTTTGCTGTCTTCTCCGGCGCTCTGCGGCACGTTTGATGTTGTTCAGCGCAATGTCAATTATTTCGTGGTGTCGTAATCGACGAGATGTAGGAAAATTTACTAACTCTTTGATTTTGTTGGGTGGTTCAACGTTTTTCAGTATAACAGACGGAGGTAGCATAGTGGATTCATTTGGAATGGAATTAATTACATCTTGAAATGAGTGTACGTGTGTGTCCCAATTAACATGTCTTTTGTGGCAGTATATTCTACACAGTTTACCAATTTCTTTCATTAGTCGTTCACAAGGGTTCGAAGAAGCGTGGTACTTAGATATATAGATCGGAGAAATGTTTCTAGCTCGTAACATGCGTGTCCATATAGCAGAACGAAATTGTGATCCATTGTCAGAAATTACTTTCTTCACATGCCCTATATGAAATAAGAAATGCTTTACAAATGCTTTCGAAACAGTTTTAGCAGTAGCTTTGCGTAACGGAGTGAAGGTAACAAATTTTGAAGTGAGTTCAACAGCGACAAAGATGTAGCAAAAACCTCTATTAGTTCTCGGAATTGGACCAAAAATGTCTACTGCGGCCATATGTCTTAATTTAACAGGTACAATGGGATATAATGGAGGAATGTGTGAAGTGGTGTCAGACTTAGCTTTCTGGCAAATTTTGCATGACGCTAAAACTCGTCGTATACGTTTTTCCATGTTTGAAAAATAACAGTTCTGTCTCAGTATCAGAAAACATTTTCTTGCTCCATAATGTGCGTAGCTTAAATGAGTGTACCAGATTAATTTGTTAACCAGTTCGTCAGGAATGCATAATAACCAATTGTTACTGTCTGGATGAGAGCGGCGAAACAGAATGTCATTGCGTACAGTGTAGTGGTTTCTAATCGTAACATTATTCTTATCTTGCCAAAGGTGTTTAATTTCTTTCCACACATTATCTTTGCTTTGCTCTCGTGCTATGTCCTGTAATGACGATGAAATAAAATTTTCAAATGCAACTTGCTGAATGTACATGATACTGAAATTTGCTTTGCAGAAGTTGGTTGCTACGTCTTGCTGATTGTTGCTGAGAGAACGAGAAAGTGCGTCTGCTATAACATTTTGTGTACCGGGAATGTGAACAATCGTAAAATTAAATTCTTGCAAATAAAGTTTCCATCTACTTAACCTGTCGTGAGTAAATTTAGCTGAAAGTAAAAATTGTATAGCTCTGTGATCTGTGTAAACGGTGGTATGTCTGCCATAAAGAAAGTACCGAAATCTCGTAAAAGCCCATACAACACATAATGTTTCTAGTTCAGTAACGGAATAATTTCGTTCAGCAGGTGACAAAATGCGGCTTGCAAATGCGATGTTTTTAATTACTATTGAGCCATCTTCTTCAATTTCCTGAAAAATGTGTACGCCTAAAGCTGTGTTGGAACTGTCGGTGGCAATAGAAAAATCTCGAGTAAGATCTGGGTGCGATAAAAGTGGAGCATTCAACAAAGCATATTTCAAATAACATTCTCGTGAACAAAATTCTGCGTGTCAATAAGTATTGCTTACGTTACTGGAATATGCAATCTGTGCTGTATCCGGTTAAATTCTGTCGTACGTGTTGTTATTTACGAGAGGATGCTGTGGCATTTCGACTATTTGAACTGTTCTGTTATTTCTTACTGACGTGTTACGCTATAGATGACACCTATTGTCTGTTTCATTCATGATTATATGTTGTTGCTGACATTCTTGCTGCTGAAAAGATCGACTGTAATGAAATGTACGCTGAAAATTGTGCTCGTTAATTTTACGTCTGTCATAATAGTCACTTCTATACGGCGCATTACGATACGAGTCGAAATAGTGTGTTTCTATACGTAGTTATTTCTTTGCTGCCGTGCGTTACTATTTGTTGTATCAGGGACTATACGTGCACGCGGCGAAACATTAAAGCTTGTACATTACATTGTTGGTCAGGAATGCTAAGCGGCTGACTTTCATGCCGTTGTGGTGAAAACATCTATTGTTACTAAAAGGTGGTTCCTGTTGCTGCTAATTTTACACATACTGATGATTACTATTTTATCTGTTATTAAAATTACGATGGTAGTTCTGGAGTGCCTAAAGAGAATTGTCATTTTCGGTAAAAATTTGTCACATCCGGTTTTCATTACATTTTTCTTAATTCTAGGAAGCGCAATAGTTAAAGAGCTGTTTTGATAGATATAAAGGATAGTAGAAGAGAAGGCAGCAGTGCAGAAAGCTAAAGATGAAACAGCACTACTACAGCTCGGGGCCCTATGCTCGCTACGGCACATATTCATTAAAGCGTAATGAATCCCCTGAGGTCAATTACGCACTACAAATAAATTTTAGTTTTTGCGTTGCAGGCAATAGCGGTAAAAATCCAATAGCAAATTGCTGTATCCATGCTAATTGCAGTTTTTGTAAAATAGGCAATGTTGATAAAAATACAAAAATAAATTGTCGTATCCAGTTCAAAGCCAGCTTCTGCATTACAGGCAATAATGGTGAAAGTACAAAAATAAATCGACGTAACCAGTTCAAATCGTGTACCTGTGCTCTGTCATTATTAAATTCCTTAGATTTTCTTACAAATGCAAATTGCTCATAATCTACGTTCTCGTCACTGATTTTAAGAATACGTTCAGGTTTGTGTGAGAATCTGTTTGTCTGTGTCAAGTTGCGTGGCTTTTCAGATTTTAAGTCGCGTAGCTTTTCGCATTTTAAGTCGGGTAATTGCTGTAAATTGTTCAAACTATACGCGCTGCGTGAGTCTGACAAATTTTCGCAAAGTGGCGTCTGCTGTGATGTGTTATTAACCGAAATATTTTTCATCTCTGTTACTTCTTGCTGTAAACTTGACAGTTTTCGACGCAATGTGTTATTAGACGAATCAATCTCATTAATTGTCTGCTGTAAATTTTGAAATTCAGGTGTTTGGTTAAATGAAACCGGTGTAGTATCGTCTGATTTACTGTCATTAGTATTTTCAATGATGTCAATACGACTGGCCAATTCATCACATTTTTCAGTCAGTGTTTTAACCTGATCATCGGTTTTAGTGTCAGTGGCCTTAATCTGTTTTTGCAATTTACGTGTAGTTTCGTTCAGTTTTGTAACATCGGAATCCTGTGTTAGTTCTAATTGTTCGAGTCTGTCAGTCACTGTTTGAAAATCTGTTATGTATGTGTCTGTTTTCGATTTCAGATCAGAAATTTCGTCACGTAATTCTGTGTTTGACTGTTCGATGGTATTAATTTTGTCGGACACTGGAGCAATATTGTTGTCTACATACGTTTTTGCCTTCGCAAACATTTTACGCTTGTCTTCCTGTCTCTGAGCAGTGATTGTTTCCATTACCTGACGTTTTACTTGATTTTGATCCTCAATAAATTTGCGGAAACGCGTATCACTGTTTTCTATATGAAGACTAAGACGTTCGTTAATTTGTGTGTTCTGTTGTTCGAATTTTGCGTCAATCTTTTCATCCATTGTACGCGAAAGTTCTACCGTCATTGCTTTAAACTCGTCGCGTAATTGTGTAGCTTTTTCAGAGCATTGTTTAGCGACTGTACTGATTTCCGCTCTAAGTGTTTCTGTTGCAGCTGTTTGCAATTCCCTTAATTCCTGAGCAACAGACTTAATTTCTTCACTACTTTTTTTTGAACACGTCTCAATTTCCACGCGTAACTGTTCCTTAGTGTCATGACACTGCGCGGCAACGGCTCTAATTTGTTCACATAACTGTCTGGAATTGTTGTCAAATTTTTCATTAAGCTGTTTGTTCTGTTCACTAAGTTGTTTGAATTTTTCATCATTATTGTCTAATTTTTCACTAAGTTTGTCTTGTTTTTCATCCGACCGTATTGAATTGCTGTCTATTTTTTTATTCAACTGTTTGGAAGTGCTGTCAAGCTTTTCACTAAGTTGTTTATTCATTTGCAGCAAAAATGCCATAATTGGATTCGACATAAAATCATCATTTCTGTTCCCTGTGCTAATTAATGGTGGATCTGGAATTGTCTCATTTTCCGTAACCATTTGGTTATTCTGAGATTCACAAAAAGGTTTGTCAGTCGGATGTACACTGTCAGACATTATTTCGGAATTAAGTAAATCTGTCGTACTTTCACTACACTGACCATTTTCATTCGAAAAAATTGTCTGTACGTTACTTGAATTTACCAGACCGGGTGTGTTATGCTGGGCAGCACTCATTACAGTAGAGCTCCCCGCGTCATCAATTGTCGTCAAATTAACAGAGGAGACAATTGAGTTCGATTGTTCATCATTAAGGTAAAAGTCGTCATTAGCGGTTGGAATGCACTGACTGTTAGTGAACGCAGCATTGTCATCACTACTCTGCGTATCACAATTGCTATCGGTCATGTTTAAGTCGGAATTTTCATTCAAAATACCTCGCGATACACTATTCACAGTCTTTCGCGGCATTTTTACAATAGTCAAAATTATTCAAGAAGGAAATAAGCACAAATACAAAAGCAACACACAAATACAACAGAGCAACGAATTGCCGATGATCTGAGGAAAGAAAGTCACAAAATTAGTAAAAGCGTTGCGCCAATTCTAATTATCTCTAAGCAAATAAGAGCAGATATCTGACTGTTTTTCAAAAGATTCACACGAAATACGATCCTGGACTGGGTGTCGCCAAGTGTAACCTGCCCACAACATATTCTAAAAAATAACTATATTTATTAGTAATGGAGCCACAGCTAAGTGTAAACTCCCCACAAGAATATTAATGGCAAAGACAATTAAATGAAAGCTCGCTATCTGACTCAAGTACAAGTTCCCATTAAATAATGAACGCTAATCCCATGACAATGAAAGTACAGTGTTAATCAAAACTCAATTTAACCGAAAAGTCGGTGTTTGCCCTGTGCGAAACGAGAATAAATTTCTTACCTTAGTGAAACTGCATGTCAAAATTCTGCTCTTATTGTTCTCTGGCGCTTGCATGAAAAGCATTGGAAGTACCTTTTAAAAATCTTTGTTAAAAGGAAATGGAAGGAAATTTGAATGATTGTCTCTAAAATTGCTTTTAAATCAAAATTATTATTGGGGGCGATTTTTGAAAGTTAAATTACAATGACTGTTCGTTACATTATCTGATGAGCGCAAAGCTGCATGATTATTTATTTAAATAAATTATACCTCGTCCTGAATCTCGACCATTGCGATGCCGACGCCCGCCGACTGCTCTCCGCTACTGCTAGCAACCGACTCCAAGCACTACTGAGGACTGACTACTGCAGACTGACTGACTGCTCGCTACTGCGAGTCGAGCGCAACTGCTCTGGTCAGAGATTCTACAATGTCTCAGCATCGCTGCCGCACAACATACGTGTTTCAACTGGTGGAAATTAATTTTGAAAAGGGGTAAAGTTAATAAAGAAAGTAAATGTGCGGCCGTTACGTCAACAATTAACTAGCGGTAATTAGATATTTGAGATTTGGGGGAAATCACAGTCGCCAGTCCTAAGGACAATTACTATAGTAACTGAAAAAGAAAGGTTATTACACATATAATTAGCACTAGAAGCGTGGCAACTGAAGGTTGACACGTGTAGTGTGAAAACTGAAAGTTTGTCAGAAGTAATAAATTTCGCTACACTCTGACTTAATTTAGCAAAAGAATTAATAAAACCGGAAAATCGAAAGTTAATTTAGTGACTGAAGTTAATAGTGAGCTTTCTTTCTGAAGCACATCGAAATCCAGCAGAATACGGTTAGTCTTGGACTACCTCAACAATCATTTCAAAAGCAACTTGACTCTACGCAATTTAGAAACAAGAGATTTAACTTTGAACTTGAATTAAATGATTCTGAATAATTAACAATAATAAAATTTAGTACGTACCAAGCTGAGCTGCAGTCACAGGTAAGCTAAAATATGCTAACAAAACTCGCACTCTTAATTTGTGCTTGTGTAATCTAACTATTGTAGCCAGCTATGCTTTAACTGCACTTGGAAACTAAAGTAATGAAATGCAATGATAGTACTTTAATGCTGGCGTCTGAATTTCAACGACACTCGGTTTCATTTCGGAAAAGGAAGGGACCCTACTTGGTAATGCAATTGGGACAATGAGCAACAAAGGTTCATGCTGAGTTGCTGTAATTTTGCGAGCCAAATGGAACAATTTGAAAAGCTGAGGTCTGCCATACAGTTCTGAAACTTTACGTGCTTTTAGTCTTCCTTGTTAGTTGATTGAAGGTTTGAAGCCGTCGATCGAGGAGGTGGCGACGGTCACTCATTGTCGGCCGTCGCTGTTGCAGAAGCTGGATGTTGGCGCGCCTTCTTCTCGACACGGTCACCCAAACGAAACGGGCTCTTGATGTGCGCCGGCTAATGCTTCCCGTCCGCGACACCGTGCCAGAAACTAACATAGCAAGTCGAGCGCAATTACATGCTGCTAAACCCCGAAAGCGCGGCAACTCGCGGGAGCGTCACACCACACACCTGCTCCACTCGCTACTCCAGCCAGACCCCAACTGCTCTGCCCGCGCTCCACGCGGCAGAGTTAACACTATCAAAGATCCTACACACTTTGATTCTTCACACGACCTATCGATGTAATCGTTCGATAGCAGTTTTCCCTAGGCAAGACCCAGCGTAAAAATACAAATAATATTTACGAAACAAACCAATTATACATCGACATAAATGCATATATATATATATATATATATATATATATATATATATATATATATATATATATATAGTAAAATAGGAGGATATGCATTTCCGGCGTTACACGTGCCCCACATTGTCTGAGGATGTTCGTGTAACCTAAACAGACTCAGAAAATGTCCCAAAAAAGAAACAGCGGAAATGCATATGCTCAAAACATCAACAAAATTTAGCATTCGTCTAATTAACCGCAAACCAATTTTTAGACGATAATAATTGAGTGGAGACACTCCTAATCTTATTCCACTCTGTCATCTTGCACAAAATAAAACAGGTTGACAATATATTAAAATTCATAGAAAGCATAGAAAATGGTTTAGCTATTCTAAAAATCTAAATTCCTAGCAGTATCAAGAAATGGAATACTATTTACAAAATTAATCAGATTACATGGTCATAGAAAACAGGTATATCAAAATACGCAAATTAATAATTAATTACACAGAATACGTATTTTATATAAACTTTTCATAATTAATATTCTCGTCATGAGTGTGCACTTGACGCTAAACAAGAAATTAATATACAGCAGATCGACAATAACATAAATGTTGACAACAGAATTCTTTCATATCAGCTGTCCGGGAAGAAAAACAACTCCGCCTTCCGTACTCGCAAGTACAAAGAATGCCGACAGCGGCACAAGAGCCGACAGCGACCCGAGAGCCGACAGCGGCTCCACCTTGCCAGTATTGTTGCGCCCGCCTGTGCGGCACGCTTGATCTCACTCGCCTGTGTAGCGGCATTTCCAGAACGTCCGTTTCACTGAATTCTTTAGGAAAACTCACTCCCGAGTAATCTCAAGGAGTCCCTTAATACTATCACAGTGGATAACTCAACACTGTCCATCATCACACGCATGTACTAGCCTGAAACTTGAAACAGCGTCTAAGTACATCGGCAATGACTAGTAAAACACACATTCATGAAATCTGACAGCTAGTTACAAAGCATATTTACATTCCTTAATCTATTGTGACTCAGCTGAAAACTTAAACTAGCAGCTTGGATTTTTCAATTGGTTAAAACGTCTAATCAAAAATTAATTACTTGTTAATTACAAGTTCTTTAATGACCTCTAGGTCAGGCAACAGCATCGCAACATGGCACATCCTTAAATCTTACACTCTATATTACATACTGTACAAATTACCCATTCTGTGGTATTAATCAATCCTAGGTTGGTACAATTTCAAGTCTACAATATTCCGTATACCTAATCGTTTTCCAGAGCTTGGATACTCTAAGCAATAAGCATTTGTGTGAGGTATACCAATGACTTTATATGGTCCATTATAAACAAACTTAAATGTAGAGATTACATTGTCTATCTCGCTCGATTTCTCATGAGCTTTTACAAGTACTAAGTCTCTGATTGCAAACTTAGCAAAACGCGCTTTAGCGTCATGACGACGTATGCGAGCATCAGCTTTTAGCTTCATTACTTCTCGCAAACGATCTTTTTTCACACCAATACTAATGTCAATCCGTGGAGGGAATTTGATTATCTCTTCCAATTCACTTTCTACACTTTTGTCAATGCCGAAATTCCTCACGTTACGGCAGTTCAAACTCATTCCTACGTCAATGTCATCCGGCCAGTCAACAATGTGTATAGGCTGGTATTGCCTATGCACCCCGTCTCCTGCCTCGTCAAAACCAACTATCATTGTTTTATCTAGTGACATACATGTCAAAGTTTTGCTTTCGCAATTAATCACTGCACGGTACTTTAATAGCCAATCTAACCCGATAATTACTTCCGTAGTTAAGTCTGGCACGACGACAAACTCTTGTTCAAATCGTGCCCCACATATCTCGAACTTGACAAAAATCTGTTTTGTGACCGGTTTACTGGCCTTCTCAGTAGCACCGATAATTTTCACTCCTGTTACTGGCATAACTACGATGCCAGGTCTGTCTTTCAGTAACTCAAATATTTCCCCAGATACAGCACTCAATTCTGCACCGGTGTCAATCAACACGTTTAGTTGTAGGTCGTGCATATTAACAGACACTACTATCTGTCTACACTTGTCCTCGACTGTTTCTTTATTTTCCCACAGTAAATCCTCGTCTATATCCAGGTCATTCCAGAAAAAACCATCCGGCTTTGATCCCAAATCCGGCTTATCTGGCGGCTTTTTCAGCCTCTGTTCACATACAGTTTTAATTTCAACACGTTTGTCCTGAGGCTTAGTCTGTAGCTTCGCCTCCAATACCGAAACCTTTTCCTCTAACTCGTCAACAAGTGAGTGTTGCCCTGCTATCATTTCACTAATTGTCACCTTCGTTGATTCCACTTTGGCCAGATTGATATCATCCGCCAATCTACCTGGAGGAATGTGCCCAGTAGTCTCTGCAATTACTTCCGCTAGATCTGCGCAACCCACACTGCTATCGTCTGACCGTATAATGTCAGCTCTAACCTCATACACGCTGTAATCCACATGCTTTTCTACCAATCGTGTCCGGCTATCACTAAAATTTTCGTAATCTTTCTCCTCAATACTTTCGCAATGTTTAAACTGGAGTTTTGCGTCGGATGGGTCGGCTACTTCTACCACTGTAACTTTCGGTAAAGTCTGCCGGTTAGGGCCAGAACTTTCCGTTACTACTTCAACAGCCAACTCCTGCGGGACGAAACACGACGAATCTTGCTCGTGCTCCCCATTAACATCAACTATTTCTAGTAAAGTCTGCCGGTTAGGGCCAGAACTTCCTATCACTTCACAAATACTCTCTTCCTGTGGGACGAAACGCGGCAAATCCTGCCCGCGCTCCCCATAAACGCTTCACCCATACAGACCCCTATAATCTCTTAGTTCGTCGTATAAGCGACCGAACTGCCTTAACCAGACCTCATCCCTCTCTGCATCCCCTCGCTCGATGACGGACGTTTTATCCGACATCTGATCTTCTCTCAACACTTGCGAATCATTCTTAAACTCAATCTCCAGTTCCGCTGTGGGTATTACAGCTACCACTTTATAATCGATTTCCGGAACACTACTTAAATTGTTCTCACTGACAGTGAATGTACTTCCTACTGCCGTGTATACAGCTCATTTACTACCAGTGGGCGCACTCCTTTCTCCTAACACTGGCACACTCTCCCGCCGTTGATTATTCCACACGGAATTTTCATAACGACGACACCTGGGTTTTCTACTGTTATTGGGCCGCCAAAATTTCTCCACGCCCGGTCGGCCCCTCACCGGCGCGGCTAATGGTTTCCCTGTCTCGTCCCAGCAGATACGCTCCCCGGATGCTGCTGAGGCGGCTGATCACACACTCTGGCGTTATTACTATTCTGCGAAGCCCGTATCACGCTAGTATGATACTGGTTTCCGTCATTCCTGTTATTATTTGCAGTGTATCGATTGTCATTACGGCCCGAACCACTATTGTTATTGCTGCCAAGATTGCGGTATGCATTATTCCCATAGTTATGATTGTTGTGGTTGCTGTGGTACCCGTTGTTGTTACCACGGCCTCTACCAGTATCGCGATTATTGCGCCAATTGTCCTCGTCCTCAACTCTTTCAAGGAATAGATTGATTGTCCTGTAATTGCATCCTACGTAGCGTTTTGTATCATCTGGAAGCTTCTTGTAGAGTTCCCAGACTATTTCGGATTCCGTGCGGCGATCACGCTAATATTCCAACTTGCGGATCCAGCCCTCACAAAACTCCTTCATCGAGCCGCGCGAATTCGCATCGAAAGGCCTCGATACGACAAATTCGCGCCAGACACTTTGCTGTTTTTGCTCTGACCAGTATTCAGCCAGAAACAAATTTTTAAACTCGTCAAAGGTCAGGTTCGTAATGTTGAGGTTTAAGCCCCAACGCTTGGCATCACCAGCCAACACATCAATAACCGCATTAATTTTTCTCTCATTAGTCCATGATCTGGGTAAAACTCTTTCACAGTTTTTAATGAAATCCGTCGCGTGTATACCGCCTTTTTTCAAGGGGTCGAACCGCTCCTCTTTCGTCAACAATTCCGAACTATGTGCACAGATTGGCACATAGCTCTGTTTTTCTTCAAGTTTCTTTTCTAATTCCGACACTCTCGTAATCACTTGGCAAGTGGTTGTCGCAAGCGTTTCCACTTCCCTCTTTTTCTCTTCGCAGGTATTAGCCTGCTTCCTCACTTTGGTATCTACTTCGGATACTAAAACCTTTAAAGTTTCCACCTTCTGTTGATCGTCTTTTCTCACTAATTGAATTTGTTCCGTCACCTCATTCTCGATGATCGGAGCAACTGCGTCTCCTACACTTTTCTCGAATCTGCTAATTTCGGAATTAAAACGCGTATTTATGCTCGCAATTACCGCCTGAATGCCTATCATTTCCTGTTTAAGATTACCGATTTCGGTATTAATCACAACAATATCTTCTTTGATTTTATCAACTTTTGTGTTAACAATTCCAACATTGTTGTTAACAACATTAATAGCTTTGTTCTGATTGTCTAGGTTCCTGTCAATTTTTTCAGACTGAGCTTTAATTTCTGCCGATTGAGTTTCTATCTTGCTAGACTGAGCCTTGATTTCGTTAATCAAAACATTCAATAAATCAGTTAAATACCCGGAAACTACCGGTTTTACTTCCGTAGCGGCTTCCTCTTTAATTGTCCCCCCGTATTCGTCATCAAGGGATTCCGATTTGATTTTCACTTCCGATTCCGAAACATTTTCTAATGTTTGGAATTCCATTTCTGCTCTTTGTTGCGTCTCGGCGGTCGCGTCTTTCATGCTAGCCGCCTGCCCCTGAACAATGGGTACCGGGGTGCGTGTTTCCCACTGTTCGACCGATTGTTCCGTACCCAAGTCTACCAAATTTTGGTAATTGTTGCCTTCACTCATTTTAATAATTTTCAATATAAATAACAAATCTCAAATCTAATTAGGATTCCTCAGACTAATATTCTCGCTGACGTATCGACCATTTCGTAACCAGTACTTTGTTACGAGATTTGCACAATGCAAAATTCGTGTCCAGAACAACCTCAAATTTGAAGATTGTCCTCTCACCAGGTCGCCACGTGTAACCTCCCCCTCACTTATCGACCTTAATGACAGTGAAAAATTAAACCGCGTGTACCTAATGGGAAATTTGGGAAAGCAATCGTCACCGAAGTTAATCTGTCGGTAAAGAGGGAGGAAAGGGTTACATCTAATTGAAAGGAAAAATGCAAATGAAACTGGTGGAAATTAATTTTGAAAAGGGGTAAAGTTAATAAAGAAAGTAAATGTGCGGCCGTTACGTCAACAATTAACTAGCGGTAATTAGATATTTGAGATTTGGGGGAAATCACAGTCGCCAGTCCTAAGGACAATTACTATAGTAACTGAAAAAGAAAGGTTATTACACATATAATTAGCACTAGAAGCGTGGCAACTGAAGGTTGACACGTGTAGTGTGAAAACTGAAAGTTTGTCAGAAGTAATAAATTTCGCTACACTCTGACTTAATTTAGCAAAAGAATTAATAAAACCGGAAAATCGAAAGTTAATTTAGTGACTGAAGTTAATAGTGAGCTTTCTTTCTGAAGCACATCGAAATCCAGCAGAATACGGTTAGTCTTGGACTACCTCAACAATCATTTCAAAAGCAACTTGACTCTACGCAATTTAGAAACAAGAGATTTAACTTTGAACTTGAATTAAATGATTCTGAATAATTAACAATAATAAAATTTAGTACGTACCAAGCTGAGCTGCAGTCACAGGTAAGCTAAAATATGCTAACAAAACTCGCACTCTTAATTTGTGCTTGTGTAATCTAACTATTGTAGCCAGCTATGCTTTAACTGCACTTGGAAACTAAAGTAATGAAATGCAATGATAGTACTTTAATGCTGGCGTCTGAATTTCAACGACACTCGGTTTCATTTCGGAAAAGGAAGGGACCCTACTTGGTAATGCAATTGGGACAATGAGCAACAAAGGTTCATGCTGAGTTGCTGTAATTTTGCGAGCCAAATGGAACAATTTGAAAAGCTGAGGTCTGCCATACAGTTCTGAAACTTTACGTGCTTTTAGTCTTCCTTGTTAGTTGATTGAAGGTTTGAAGCCGTCGATCGAGGAGGTGGCGACGGTCACTCATTGTCGGCCGTCGCTGTTGCAGAAGCTGGATGTTGGCGCGCCTTCTTCTCGACACGGTCACCCAAACGAAACGGGCTCTTGATGTGCGCCGGCTAATGCTTCCCGTCCGCGACACCGTGCCAGAAATTAACATAGCAAGTCGAGCGCAATTACATGCTGCTAAACCCCGAAAGCGCGGCAACTCGCGGGAGCGTCACACCACACACCTGCTCCACTCGCTACTCCAGCCAGACCCCAACTGCTCTGCCCGCGCTCCACGCGGCAGAGTTAACACTACCAAAGATCCTACACACTTTGATTCTTCACACGACCTATCGATGTAATCGTTCGATAGCAGTTTTCCCTAGGCAAGACCCAGCGTAAAAATACAAATAATATTTACGAAACAAACCAATTATACATCGACATAAATGCATATATATATATATATATATATATATATATATATATATAGTAAAACAGTTACAATGTACGAAGACACAGAAATGTCATATATTCAGGTAACAAATTAAGGAAAAAACTTACAGTACAATAGATGGAAATAGGAGGATATGCATTTCCGGCGTTACAACTCAACTTCTGAGGTCATTAGTCCCATAGAACTTAGAACTAGTTAAACCTAACTAACCTAAGGACATCACACACATCCATGCCCGAGGCAGGATTCGAACCTGCGACCGTAGCAGTCGCGCGTTTCCGGACTGAGCGCCTAGAACCGCTAGACCACCGCGGCCGGCGACATGATTAATGGACGTGACCTCGTGCTGTGCTACATTCTGGGCACACGACCCTATTTGGTAGCCTTCCAATTGTTTACGCCGAAGTGCCGAAATTTTTGCTTTAATTTCGTTAATTGTTTCGTAGTTGTCCACAACTGTTGCATCGGAGTTGTACAAATACCTTAGACACTGAAAATAGAATGCCAAAGGTGCTTAATTTCTTTCCATACATTGTCTTTACTTTGCTCTCGTGCTATGTCCTGTAATGACGATGAAATAAAATTTTCAAATGCAACTTGTTGAATGTACATGACGCTGAAATTTGCTTTGCAGAAGTTGGTTGCTACGTCTTGCTGATTGTTGCTGAGAGAACGAGAAAGTGCGTCTGCTATAACATTTTGTGTGTCGGGAATGTGAACAATCGTAAAATTAAATTCCTGCAAATACAGTTTCCATCTGCTTAATCTATCATGAGTAAATTTAGCCGAAAGTAAGAATTGTATAGCTCTGTGATCTGTGTAAACGGTGGTATGTCTGCCATAAAGAAAGTGCCGAAATCTCGTAAAAACCCATACAACACATAATGTTTCTAGTTCAGTAACGGAATAATTTCGTTCAGCAGGTGACAGAATGCGGCTTGCAAATGCGATGTTTTTAATTACTGTAGAACCATCTTCTTCAATTTCCTGAAAAATATGTACGCCTAAAGCTGTGTTGGAACTGTCGGTGGCAATGGAAAAATTTCTGGTAAGATCTGGGTGCGATAAAAGTGGAGCATTCAACAAAGCATGTTTCAGGTTCACGAATTCAGAGTGTGCTTGCTTATCCCATGACCAAATAGTGTTTTTACCTGTTAATTGGCATAATCTAGGTGTGTCTAGTGCAGAGTGATGAATAAATTTGCGAAAAAAGTTAATTAAGCCCAAAAAACTGCGTAATTGTTTCTTTGTTGTAGGAACAGTAATGTCACGTAGAGCTTGAAGTTTTTCTGGATCAGGCGCAATGCCTTCTGCTGAAATTACGTGTCCAAGAAATTTTATAGAAGTTTTACCAAAATGCGATTTACTGAGGTTAACTGTAAGTCCTTGTGCATGGAAAGTTTGCAATAGTCGTTCTAAAATCAGATTATGTTCAGACCAGTTAGCTTCTGCAATAAGAATGTCGTCTACGTACGTCGTAATTCTGTCTTTAAGTTCTGTCGGAAGTATTGTGTTCAAACCGCGAATAAAAGCAGCAGAAGAAATAGTTAAGCCGAACGGTAATTTACAAAATTGATAACAGTCACCAAAACAGAGAAAAGCTGTATACTTTCTGCAATTCGGATGAAGTTGTATTTGCCAAAATCCCGATTTCAAATCTAATGTGGAATAAATAGCTGTACCGTGAAATTTCTGTAGTAGTTCTTCTAATGTCTGTGGTCGATCTGTTTCATTAATAATAATGTCATTAATAACTACATAGCATAAATACATAACTTCAACATTATCCTCATCTGTAAAGAAAAACTTCATTATTCATATCATTATAACTCCATCATTATCATCACCTGTAAACAAAAACTTCATTATTCATAGTACCATATTCTTCATCATTGTTCATTATCAGCATTCATTATCATCTGCAAAAATCATTTCATTATTCATCACACAACTATTCCTAATCCCTAGCATATTTCATCACTTAAAACTAAAATGTGTAGTTCTGTCTGACAGCTTGCATCAATCGCTTTGTATTCTGAAAGAAAAAATTAGTTAAGACTGCTATTCTGCGATGTGTATAATATATTCTGGTTAATGCTTGTTAATTCTGATCCATTTACTCGTCCTCATTAGCTTATTGCATCTTCTTTCGTTTATTCCATAGGTGAAATTCCCACTTCTGTTTAATTCATTTCCTGTACGCATCATTTATTTCTGAAATTGATGAACAAAGATTAATGTCTTGCATTTAAATCATATACCCATTAAATAGTGACTGGTTAATGGTGACTCAATTAAGCATACAACATAACATGACAGAAAACGTAATATCTCAAAGCACAGACAGTGTTTAAAGGCAAAAAGTGTACAGAGAATATCGTAATGCAGCAGCAAAAAAAAAAGAAAATGTAAAACAGTCACGATGTTGAGATATCATAGGGCAAAATGTCAAAGTCAAATGGTGTGTGTTATACCTTAACTAGTTCACAGTGCATACAAACAAAACATGAAAACAATCGTACATACATAAGAAAGACAAAATGTGACATTCGTTGTGTTCAGCTTATATGTAGTGTAGTTAATAGATGCGATAATTAAAGACTTCAATGGAGAGAGAATTTGATAAAATTAATGCGTCATTATAGAGAATTGCATAATTATTCATAAAATGCGTAAGTTCATCTGAAAAAATGCACGGTCTAGTGCGTAACGACAAGAAGAGCGACCTGCTAACCTTACCTTGCCGGGCACTTGCCAAGAAAAAATACGATAATCATCAATAGGTAGTCACATAAATGTAATTGCATAAGTGGTCACAAAATGTGTAAGTTCATCTGGAAAATATGCACGGTCTGATGTGTAACGACAAGAAGAGCGACCTGCTAACCTTACCTTGCCGGCCACTTGCCAAGAAAAAATACGATAATCATCAATAATTGTTCACATAAATATCTGAAAATGTATTACAGTGTGATAAATCATAAAGTATGTTCATGTAATAAACGGTTTAACATTGGAGATATGGTGATTGCCTTTCGATTTTCTGGTTCTCAAAGTTTCGACGTGTACAACATTGGGGTGAGGAATGCTGCGAATCCGATACGGACCTGCGTATAGAAGTTCAAATTTACTGCACTTACCTTTTAATTTGCTGGATAAATAGTGTGTACGTACTAATATCTTCTGTCCAACGTGAAAGTCTCGGCGTCTACAAACCTGTTTTTGCTGTCTTCTCCGGCGCTCTGCGGCACGTTTGATGTTGTTCAGCGCCATGTCAATTATTTCGTGGTGTCGTAATCGACGAGATGTAGGAAATGTTACTAATTCTTTGATTTTGTTTGGTGGTTCAACGTTTTTCAGTATTACAGACGGAGATAGCATAGTGGATTCATTTGGAATGGAATTAATTACATCTTGGAATGAGTGTATGTGTGTGTCCCAATTAACATGTCTTTTGTGGCAGTATATTCTACACAGTTTACCAATTTCTTTCATTATTCGTTCACAAGGGTTCGAAGAAGCGTGGTACTTGGATATATAAATCGGAGAAATGTTTCTAGCTCGTAACATGCGTGTCCATATAGCAGAACGAAATTGTGATCCATTATCTGAAATTACTTTCATCACATGCCCTACATGAAATAGAAAATGTTTTACAAATGCTTTCGAAACAGTTTTAGCAGTAGCTTTGCGTAACGGAGTGAAGGTAACAAATTTTGAAGTGAGTTCAACAGCGACAAAGATGTAGCAAAAACCTCTATTAGTTCTCGGAATTGGACCAAAAATGTCTACTGCGGCCATATGTCTTAATTTAACAGGTATAATGGGATATAATGGAGGAATGTGTGAAGTGGTGTCTGACTTAGCTTTCTGGCAAATTTTACATGACGCTAAAACTCGTCGTATACGTTTTTCCATGTTGGCAAAATAACAGTTCTGTCTCAGTATAAGAAAACATTTTCTGGATCCGTAATGTGCATAACTTAAATGAGTGTACCAGATTAATTTGTTAACAAGTTCGTCCGGAATGCATAATAACCAATTGCTGCTGTCTGGATGAGTGCGGCGAAACAGAATGTCATTGCGTACAGTGTAGTGGTTCCTAATCGTAACATTATTCTTATCTTGCCAAAGGTGTTTAATTTCTTTCCACACATTGTCTTTGCTTTGCTCTCGTGCTATGTCCTGTAATGACGATGAAATAAAATTTTCAAATGCAACTTGTTGAATGTACATGACGCTGAAATTTGCTTTGCAGAAGTTGGTTGCTACGTCTTGCTGATTGTTGCTGAGAGAACGAGAAAGTGCGTCTGCTATAACATTTTGTGTGCCGGGAATGTGAACAATCGTAAAATTAAATTCCTGTAAATACAGTTTCCATCTGCTTAGTCTGTCGTGAGTAAATTTAGCTGAAAGTAAAAATTGTATCGCTCTGTGGTCTGTGTAAACGATGGTATGTCTGCCATAAAGAAAGTGCCTAAATCTCGTAAAAGCCCAAACAACACATAATGTTTCTAGTTCTGTAACGGAGTAATTTCGTTCAGCAGGCGACAAAATGCGGCTTGCAAATGCGATGTTTTTAATTACTGTTGAGCCATCTTCTTCAACTTCCTGAAAAATGTGTACGCCTAAAGCTGTGTTGGAACTGTCGGTGGCAATAGAAAAATTTCTGGTAAGATCTGGGTGCGATAAAAGTGGAGCATTCAACAAAGCATGTTTCAGGTTCACGAATTCAGAATGTGCTTGCTTGTCCCATGACCAAATAGCATTTTTACTTGTTAATTGACATAATCTAGGCGTGTCTAAAGCAGAGTGATGAATAAATTTACGAAAAAAGTTAATTAACCCCAAAAAACTGCGTAATTGTTTCTTTGTTGTAGGAACAGTAATGTCACGTAGAGCTTGAAGTTTTTCTGGATCAGGCGCAATGCCTTTTGCTGAAATTACGTGTCCAAGAAATTTTATAGAAGTTTTGCCAAAATGCGATTTACTGAGGTTAACTGTAAGTCCTTGTGCATGGAAAGTTTGCAATAGTCGTTCTAAAATCAGATTATGTTCAGACCAGTTAGCTTCTGCAATAAGAATGTCGTCTACGTACGTCGTAATTCTGTCTTTAAGTTCTGTCGGAAGTATTGTGTTCAAACCGCGAATAAAAGCTGCAGAGGAAATAGTTAGGCCGAATGGTAATTTGCAAAACTGATAACAGTCGCCGAAACAGAGAAAAGCTGTATACTTTCTACAATTTGGATGAAGTTGAATCTGCCAAAATCCCGATTTCAAATCTAGTGTAGAATAAATAGCTGTACCGTGAAATTTCTGTAAAAGTTCCTCTAAAGTCTGTGGTCGATCTGTTTCATTAATAATAATGTCATTAATGTGACGTGAATCAAGTACAAGGCGAAGTGAGCCATCTTTCTTCTTAACAATATGCAGCGGGTTTATGTACGGACTAACTGCTGGTTCAATAATTCCTTGATCGAGCATATCCTGCAATTCTTTTTTAACCTGTTCTCTGTGAATATATGGAATGGGATAATGCTTTGCTTTAAATGTGTCGTGCTGTTTCACCTGAAATTCATACATAAAACCGGACATAGTACCAGGAATGTTGTCGAAAACTGGAGCTTGCTGTAAAAGAATTTTATGTAATTGCGTTCGTTCGTCATCTGTATTTGCACTGCTTTGTTTAACTTTATCTGAAATCATCTGCATTACGTCGTAGTCAGCTTCGTCTGGAGTATGATAGTTGTGTACGTACGTGTCTGTGAACAATGCGGAATTACAGTCTATGTTACGTGTTGCGGAAATGACCTCTGTGCGGTTAATTGTTTGTTCTTCCGCAGATAAAGAATGCTGAAACTCTAAAGCTAATTGTACATTGTCGTCCTTCAACATTAAATAAGAATTTTGAAAATCGACCACTGCGTCGTGTTGTACCAGAAAGTTCATGCCTAAAATAACGTCTGTTGTCAACAAGGGAACAATCCAAAAATTTGAATGAAAAGTATGACCTCACACTGTCTTTCACGTGCCCGGCCAGTCCCAGTTGGTGCTACGGTCCCGCAGGCCTCCCACCATCTGGTGTTCATCTTTCTGTTCTCGACTGGGAATCTTTGGCGACATACTCCCACACTTTCATTCATTACAACCGAGCTGTTAACATATTACCTCTATGAATTATGTGAGCAGTCTAATGAGTAGAGAACGTGGATTGAGAGTAAATCGAAGAAAGTAGCAGATATGAGAACAGTAAGAAACTTAACATCAGTATTGATGGTCACAAAGTAGATGAAGTATAAGACTTATACTATCTAGGCAGCAAAATAACCAATGACGGACGGTGCTAGGAGGACATAAAAAGCAGACTAGCAAGGGAAAAAAGGGCATTCCTGGTCAAGAGAAGGATATGAGCTCTCAGAAACAGTTACGCTGTTATCCCTAAGGTAACTTAATCTTATGATCATAAATTATGGATCAAAACAACAAACATAATGATATAATAATGAAGAGTTTATTTATTCTTCATGTCACCCCAACAAAGCATCATCATTAAATATAGAAAGACAAACAAAAAACTATATAAAAGTAAAATGTTCGTATCAAACATAGGCCTTGATTTCAGAAAGACATTTCTAGGAATGTAGGTTTGCCGCACAATGTTATTTGATAGTGAAATATGGACGTAGTAAAACATGGAGTGAGGGAAAACGGGAACAGAAGAGAATTGTAGCATTTGAGATGTTGTGCTACAAACGAATGTTGAAAATTATGTGGACTGATAAGGTAAGGAATGAGGAAGTTCTGCACTGAATCGGAGAGGAAAGGAATATGTGGGAGATACTGACAAGGAGAAGGGATAGAATGATAGGACATCTGTTGAGATATCGTGGAATGACTTCCACGAGGCTAGACGGAGCTGTAGAGGGTGAAACTGTGGAGGAAGGCAGAGACTGGAATACATCCAGGAAATAATTGAGGACGTAAGGACACGGTGGGTAGGGCCAGTGCGTCACCAAGCTTCTTGTGTCACAGAGATTTCAGCGAGCGCAAATTTAAAGGATCCACCATTAACGCCGAACTGTATGGTACTTCCGCTGCATGCGGAGGTAAATCAGAGGGAGGAGCACATCTGTGTGTCACAGCGTGTGGAGGAGGCGACCCGCATCGCTTCGTGGCCCGTCTACCTCGTAGGGGCCTGCGCTAAGCCGAGCACCTTTTGAAAGGCATTAGCGCGTTCTGCCGAGGCAGACAGCTACTGTACCTTCCAGATAGCTGCGTCGCGCTTATTAACCCTCTACCGCAGCGCAGGTCTCAGCGACGGCAGACACGAGCGCCTCCCGCCGGGACGCGCATTCAATTTGGCCGCCGCGGGCTCGTGGAAAATTACTCGCTGGCGCATGGCGAGCACCTCCTCGTCTCCTGCGGCGCAGCCGCGCACCAAGTTATTTCATTAACCCCTGCAGTCGCCGCTGTCTGCGCTAAACGGATTCTGTGGCGAGGTGCGACCGAGCGGTACGTGTCTCCACCTTGCAAGGCAGCAGCCGCTGTGCACTGCTTTCCACGCACGGCTTGAAGATCTGGAGATGTGGCGCAGACGACGTGTAGTGTTGAAGTCCAGTGTCCCTTCAGGTTCCGCCACATTACTGTAGCAGCTGGCTAGTGCAATGATAGTGGTTGCAAACACTCGTTGTCATGTTCACTTCGTGGGATCGGATAGTTTCTGATTATCCCCATTCGTTCTAGTGAACCACTGCTTCACCTAAAGAAGTCCCAGGATAATTCCCCCATTGTCGAAGACATCATCCGCTTCAGTACCACTACCCTGCAACCATTTAAGCGTCTTCATATCTCCCCGAATACTCCAACAAGAAAAGCTCGGTCGCCTTCCGGTGTTCCGCTTAAATGCCACTTCCGTATCTTCAACAAAGCCATTCCCACTTACTACCTTGTCTAATATCCTCTCAACTGAAACTTCCTGGCAGATTAAAACTGTGTGCCAGACCGAGACTCGAACTCGGGACCTTTGCCTTTCGCGGGCAAGTCCTCTACCAACTGAGCTACCCAAGCACGACTCACGCCCGTCCTCACAGCTTTGCTTCTGCCAGTACCTCGTCTCCTACCTTCCAAACTTAACAGAAGCTCTCCTGTGAAACTTGCACAACTAGCACTCCTGAAAGAAAGGATATTGCGGAGACATGGCTTAGCCACAGCCTGGGGGATGTTTCCAGAATGAGATTTTCACTCTGCAACGGAGTGTGCGCTGATTCTGGAAACATCCCCCAGGCTGTGACTAAGCCATGTCTCCGCAATATCCTTTCTTTCAGGAGTGCTAGTTGTGTAGGGTTCGCAGGAGAGCTTCTGTTAAGTTTGGGAGGTAGGAGACGAGTTACTGGCAGAAATAAAGCTGTGAGGACGGGGCGTGAGTCGTGCTTAGGTAGCTCAGCTGGTAGAGCACTTGCCCGCGAAATTCTGTTCTGGATCCTGTTAATTAATGTCGTGTAATGGGTCCAACGCCACCATAACGCCTTCCCCCCCCCCCCCCCCCGCCGCCTTTGCTGAGACTACTGTCTTATCACATAAACCGTACCTGGCAACCCAATCTCCATAACGCCGTTGTCAGATCTTCCTTCGTCTTCTCTCTCCTCCATGATCACTTGCCATCTACTCGTTACCTAGGAGCGACCACTAATCGGAAACCAATGTCAGCGTGATCTGAACACCAAGCAGCTCACTACACAAAGTCAACTCCTACGTATCAGTATCGCCTCCCAGTAACGTCATTTGACTCCTCTCAGTGCTCTTTTCAGCACCATACACTTCTTTCTGTGAGTTTTCTGCACCATGTAGCGTTTCGCGCACGAATGTGTCCATCCACTTCCATGTTGTAGGTCCTGTTAGTGCATGGCTCTGACCTACATCACACATCCCACTTCATCTTTCTAATAGAGGTCGGTCGAAATTCCCAATACGAACATCTACGATACGTAATGGGGAGTGAGTAAATATAGTTCTGAGAAACAAAGAAAGTACAGGTATTGCGTGCCACTTACTAGGCAGTTGCACTAACCACTGCACCATTCTGACATAGTGGCCATTCCAAATGCACAGACTACCCTAAGATGCTACTGTCAGACCCAAATTCTCAATCTATCCACACACTACAAATGTAGTGAATTTTGCCCATTATCCTCATTACTTACTGCATTTACAGATTCCCATAACAGTTCGAGCTTGGTGTGCATCCGGACAGAACAGATAGTTAACAAAAGGAACAGACAAAACACACAGACACACGCACGCACGAGAATTTGGGTCTGACGGGAGGCGTGCTGGGGTTGTCTATGCATTTGCAATGACTACAGTGTCCGAATGACGCAGTAGCCAGTGCACCTGCCTAGTAAATAGGAGACCGGGGTACGAATCCCACCCGGCACAATTTAAATATTAATGTTTGATCTCTTATCCAAAGATATAGGATGTCTAACAGACCGCAAAATAAAATTTGCAAACAAACTGTAAAAGTTACGCCTTGACAACTCTTCCTATTCCATAGACAAGTCTCTAATATTGTGGTGAGTGAAAGGTGATGGGTAGAAGTTATCGACTCAAAGTTGTTCTAAAAAACGTAGATGATCAGCATGTAACCATATTTACGTATGGACGTGTTATGTGAATGACAACGACTCGTTCCACATCATTATCGCACAAATGATCCACTGAACATGACACTAACAGAACTAGATCGTTTAGACAAATGCGAGACTATCAGATGTAGGGGATACATGATAAAGATTACAGTTGAGTCAATATATTGCCTAAAAACATGACTCATTATGTTGTGTGGTTTATTAATTTCATGCAGTTATACAGCCACGGTAATCCAAATTCACAATATCCTCATAAGGCGCTTAAGGAAAAGTAGGAGGTCCATGACGACTGTGAGGGGCTCAGACCCTATGACCACTTCATTTAAACTTGTTAGGGAAAACTATGCCCTTATGCTGTTGGCTAACATGACAGAAACACGTTCGCCAATTCTAACGTCATGAGTGGATCACCATTCAAATGAAATATATTGAAGTGCTGCAAGATTGTACGACAGTCCTCAACATTTTTAATACAGAAGATAAATGACTGGTAGGACTGTTCCTCTTGAAGATGTGACGTGTACGGCGCCCGAATTGCGGCTAGGTTCTCGAATGGGAAGAATGTAGACACAGTATCTGAGCAATCTATTATGTTGCAGACGTTTGTCTAGGCAACATTGCAGCAAGTAATGAGGTTTCTTTTTTCTGTAACATTTCGATTTGCAGATCATGCAGCCATTAACTCGCTAGCTAACAAACTCTGAACATGGGATTATAACCGATGCGGGATGTGTGTGGATCACAGCAAATCTGAGATTACACAAGAATTCCGGTTCCAGAGTCAACAATGCCTATGGCGGATGTTCGGTATCGCAGAGACAATGTTTCATTTGCGCAAACCGTCGCAGAGAAAGACCACAAATGATGAACGGGCGTCAAGTCACGTCGCCTCTGCAGAGCCATAGGGATCGATCGACAGCCAACTGTGGGTCAGATCGATGTCGATTTCAGCGTGAGGCCTCAGTAAGTCATTTCTATGGGACTGGACGGAGACAAATACACGGGACAGCCAGCGTCTGCAATTGGTTTGTTTCTTAATTCATAGTGGTTGCTGGGTAAAAATGGTGCGTTGTTTCGAACATGTCCGAAAGAACAGCAACCATATATATATATATATATTTGAATTGGAATTCGTCTCCGAAAACGTACCATTTCAGTGCTACAGCCGTTTCAGAACATGTTGGCAACTCTACCACCATTACAAGTAGTTTATAAGGCGGGACCCAGTACATCACTTGTCTTACAGTGCCACTCATTAACAAAGAAACACAGCGGATTGCTTGCATACTCGTTGACGGGTTCTTTTCAGAGTGATGCAGTATGGTCCCTTCCAATTCGGGTGGGTGGCGTCTCCTTGCATCACCAAATTGACGCCCACTGACGGTGAGGGTATCCTTTGTATCCATTTCTCGAAGTCATTGTGTAATTATGGCGAAAACGGTATGCGATGGAGTCGGACGTCGTGGAGAACGATCTTGACAAAGGCAATGGGCAGCTTTTCCTAAACCATGAGCTTCAGCATGCAGGAGAATCATGTCGGTGTATTTTTTTTCTTTTTTTTTACAATTTACGAGTTGTTTTCGTGTCTGTTGCATTATTTTATGAACAGGTGTGCAGGCTGTGCAGCTGTGCAATGCATGATTTCGACAGTTGACAATTATCGTGCGTGTTTGGAGATCCTTTTACATCCATTATTTTGCACATCAGTTTACTGGATCATTTCGGTGATTTGCAAGTAGTTTGCAGGTCGGTAAACTGTGTGTTGTGACCCCAAGCACATCAGAGCGAGTGTTTTGCATCAGGGTAATGAATGAACTGTGTGAAATCCGTCCCTAAATAAATTGTTCCGAAATAAATAACGTACGTTCCTTCCTCTCTCTGGGAGACTACCACAGGATGAGTCCTTTTCCCACAATTTTTCCCCTTCCAGACCACCATCTTGAATTACATTGTGGAAGGAATGACAATTCCCTCTGGTGGCAGTACTGTGTACTAGGTCACTTGGACACTGGCCCTAATGGTGAACACACTGGATGGAGATACTGCCTCAAATTGCTTAAATAAAGACTGTCTGCAGAATAAAGACTTACATCCATCCTATCCAGTATAGGCTGAGTCTTTTTCCCGAAAGTTCCTAGGAAGAGGTGATGGTGAGGTGACTTAGGTTAGTGGAGGTAGACCAAGTGACGTATTTTCCCACCATTTTCTCAGGTTAGTGGAGGTAGCTGTGGTGTGTTGCATTGTCCTGATGGAATTTGAACTTCCCACAATTTTCTGGGGGAGGGGATGGGGAGGGGGTAGGGGAGGAGATTAGGTTAGTGACCAATTAACCTATATTCCCACCAAAATTTGAACTTCACACCGTGACATCATTGTGATGTTACCATAACAATCGCCGCCATCTTGGATCCGCCATCTTGAATAAATTTGGCAACCATGGAGAGTGAGGTAGAACATACTTTGTTCTACTACTGACCTAAGTTTGTATACAATGGCAAATAAAGGAGTTTCCATTAAATGTTACTTATACTGTTGGTGGTCCTGTTTCTTTCCATTCCCATTACAATCGTTTTGGCACCAGCCGATATTTTGAAAGGTGAACCAAAGTTCTCACCAAAGAAGGAAATCGTTGGATTTACACCTGTCTCCAGTATACTCTGCAATCCTCGACCTTAGTTCGTTCACTTTCTTTCCCTATACCATTATTATTATTGTTATTATTATTATTATTACAGGATTAATCATTACAAAGATTAATTAATAACATATTGTTGTATTCCTGTTATCTTCCACCAAGCCTCTTTATCCAGCACATCTTCCTTTTCGATGCTGCGATGTTCCATTACTCCATTTATGTGGTCTGTCCGAGAATATCGTGGTCTTCCACAATTACGTCTGCCGGATGGTTTCCATTCAAAAACCTTATTTGGCCACTGATGATCTGGGATTCTCATCATACGTCCATACCATTCTAATGATTTACTTTCAATTCCATCACTTTATCATTTGCCTTCATTCTAACTCTAACTTCATCATTAGTTTTTGTTCCAATCTTGATATTCTGGCATTCCTACGCAAATAATCCATTTCCACAGTTATTTGTCTCCTTTTGAGATCCGCCTTTAAGATCCTTTGTTCCGATCCATAGTATAGCACTGATCAACCACAGCCTTACCTACTCTTTTCTTATTGCAGTTGGAAATATTGTTATCCCATCAAAAAGAATTCATACACCCTAACACTTTACGGCTTTGCTATGATCTATGTTTCACTTCTGCATGGCCCAAACCATTTTTATGAATATGTGCCCGAGATATTTAAATTTCTCTACCTGTCTCATAACTGCTTTGTCATTTATGTGTTCTTCAAATTTAGTATCACTACTCACCACCAGATGCTCTGTTTTTGCTAGATTCATTTGTAGTCCCCATCTGTTGTATTCCTGATATAATCGTCGTATCATGAACTCAAGGTCATAATCATCTTGTGCTATAATGGGTTGATCGTCAGAAAATTTAATGAAAATATCTGTACATCGTCGACAGTGATTCTCATTCCTCTGCAGCTGTTCTTCCAACTTTGGTGAGCCACTTCTACACATAAACCGAACAGGATGGGTGACAAACTGCTACCTTGCGCAAACCTTTAGTGACATTAATAGGTTCTGATAATTTTGAACCTCGTTTAATCTGTGCCACATTATCTCTGTAGACTGCAATAATAATTTGTAAAAGGTGTTCATCCATACCTGTATCTTTCATAACATCCCTCAGCTTAGATCTAGGGACTCTACAATAAGCTTTTGCTAAATCTACACAGGTAATGTGAGCCGTGCTGCAGATTGCGTTGGTGCTGTTTGTAGGTTTCAGCCCTCTGTTGGAGGCCAGACGGTATCGTTTAGTTGGCATGGTTGCGGTTGTTTGTCTTCTTCTCGTGTTGACTGGCGCCACTCGGTTTCGCAAGCGTTGCCTGTTCGCTAGTGCCAGCAGCGGTGGTTATCGATGTGTAGTAACTGTTGCCCTATCTTTGGGGCGACGTCGTGTTTTGTCGAGTCGTGTGAGTAGCGAATTCGGTTGAGGAGTCAGGAGGAGCCAGGTCTGCGCAGTGCGAGAACACGCCAGGACCGCTGGTGGCATTCATGGACTGCTGGATGGAAGGGCTGTGGTCACGAGGGTGCACGACCTCGTCGTGAACCGGATCCAGCAAGCTTTAATATGAGTGCATTTCAATCCAAGTAGAGAAACCTCCACAATTGTGATATACCGCGATTCTCCAGTGACTTGGATTCGTGTTGTTTCTCGTAGTGTCGCCGTGCAGCGAGTGGAGTGCATGGGGAAGGCGGATCTGATTAGCGACTTCTTATTACTATTTATTGCGTTCAACTTGTTACAATTTGTTAAGTTCTACCAGTGGCAATTTTTCTTGCCTGGTGGCCGCTAACGTCCCCGTTACCTGATCTGAGGGTTAGTTTATGTAACGGCAGTGTACATTTCCTCGCCTTGCCGGTGCTCTCCAGTTGGGCGTGTAGTTTTGACAGCTTTCTTGATTGTAGGCCGGTTGGTGAATCCTCTACTCTGGTGGTAATAATTCCTTCCTCGTTCCAGGGGCTCTAAACACAGTATTCTGGACGTAGTGCAGACCGTCGTTTCCGGATTTGGCTTATTGTTCGATCGTTGCATTTTTGTTTATAGGACGTCAGGCAGCTTCAGCAAAATTATCATTAGTCATACCTTAGACTGCCACTAGTCTGAGCTACCATCTTGTGAAGTGAATGCAATTCTTGGCTGCCTTTCTCATCGCTCGCGAATGTGTTGCCGGACCTTCTCAGAGGTCGACTCCTGGAGCACCGTCTGGATCAGTGGCTTGCTTTTTTTTTTTTTTTAACTAACGTTTACTATAGTATTTACTGGTTTACAGCAGATTTCAATTTTTTTTTATATTATTGCCGTTCCTGACGTGTAACGCCTTCAGCTGTGATTGTGGTCATTTGCCTTAAAGTTCTAAATTGGAATTTTTATTTTAGCAGTAGGCCTTAAAACCTTATTTACTGCCATTCCTGGCGTCTGATACCTTCTACTCTGTTTGTGGTTGCGGTAGCGTTCTCGCTTCCCACGCCCGGGTTCCCGGGTTCGATTCCCGGCGGGGTCAGGGATTTTCTCTGCCTCGTGATGGCTGGGTGTTGTGTGCTGTCCTTAGGTTAGTTAGGTTTAAGTAGTTCTAAGTTCTAGGGGACTTATGACCACAGCAGTTGAGTCCCATAGTGCTCAGAGCCATTTGAACCATTTGAACCTGTTTGTGGCGACTTACCTTACTATTTCAATACCTCTAAGTTGTAAATTGCAGCGAGTTCTTAAACAATTCTTAATTTGTTGCCATTATTGGCGTGTAAGGCCTTCAGCCGTGATTGTGGTTCCTTGCCTTAAAATTCTAATTCGGTATTTGTATTACGCAGTAAGCCTTTAGCCGGCCGCTGTGGTTGAGCGGTTCTAGGCGCTTCAGTCCGGAACCGCGCTGCTGCCGCGGTCGCAGGTTCGAATCCTGCCTCGGGCATGGATGTGTGTGATGTTCTTAGGTTAGTTAGGTTTAAGCAGTTCTAAGTCTAGGCGACTGATGACCTTAGATGTTAAGTCCCATAGTGCTTAGAGCCATTTGAACCAGTAAGACTTTAAAACCTTATTTACTGCCATTCCTGGCGTCTGATGCAGTCTGCTGTGTTTGTGGCGACGTGCCTTTCATGTTTCAAAACCTGTAATTTTAAGTTGCAGCAAGTTTTAAACAGTTCTTAATTTATTGCCATTCCTGGCGTGTAGGGCCTTCTGCCCAGATCGCAGTTGCTTGCTTTCAAAACATTAGCTCTTGTATCTGTATTTACTTGTAACTCACAGAAAACATTATTATTTACACTGTTATTTATTCCTTCATTAATAACGTGTGGTATTTTTTTATTTATTGTTCAGTCTGGAATTGCTGGTTTCAAATAAATTGTGTGTAACTGTAAAAGGCAAAAAATAGTAACTGATCTCGGTTCCGTCCACAATCGTAACCGAATCCTGCCTTCCCTTGACTACCAGGTTTCAAAATGTGTCGCTCCTGCCCTACTGCTATAAATTTCTCCATTAGTTGTTGTAAAATAAATAAGTTATCTGTACATGATCTGTTCTGCCTAAACCCGCTCTGGTCTTCCCCAGTATGGTGGCCAACATTTTTTCTAATACGTTCAAACACTATCTTGCCAAATAAGCTGCTCATTGTACAGTTGACACTAATACCTCTATAGCAGTTTGCGTCTTTTCTATTTCCTTCCTTGAAAATAGAAACCATATATCACTTTTTCGATTCTGAGGGAATTTCAATCTTTATGCAACAGTTGTTCTTCGGACAGATTATTCGTTTCTTCAGATATCTTCCTCCAGCCTTTATAAATTCAACAGGAATGTTTTCTGGACCAGGTAATGGGTTATTCTTCATTTCAGTTAGTGCACAATTCACTTCTTCTCTTGTGATGTTTATATTTCGATCAGTTACTTCCATCTTCTCTTCATTCCCTTGCGTATCATACAGCCCATCTTCAGTTAGAAGGTCTGCAAAATACTTTTTCCGTTCCTTTAAGGGAATATGGTTGTCTACTACTTTGTGTACTTGTGTTTTCTTCATACTGGTAATTGTCCTCCGCACTTCTGTTGTTTCTGATCCGCCTGTTACATTCTCAATTTCAAAACATTTCTGTTCACCCATCTTGTTCTTTTCTAGTTAAATTTTGTTTCTTAAATCGTAATTTGTGGTCTGGTAGTTTTGTCTGTCCTGTAGTGATTAAGTTGACAACCATTTTTTGTAGAGATTTTTCTTTTCCCTAATCAACATCTTCAGGTTATCAGACATCCATGGAGGATCCCACTTACCTAGACTATTACTCTCAGTTCCTAGTACCTATAGAGAAATTTCTGTAGGTGCTTTCTTAATATTTTCATAATCTACTTCTGGAATCGCTTTTAGTTCACTTCCTAATCTACGTTGAAATAAATCCTTGATGCTAAACTGCTTCACGAGAAAGAGCTTATACCTTGTCTGCTCTAATTTCTCATGATTGCTGTAGTCAGCCACTTGACCAGTTTCTGATGGTTTTCTTCTAAATGGGTATGTCAACTCTGCTAAAACTAAGTAGTTATCACACCCACAATTGGCTCCCCACATGACTCTACAGTCTTGAATTATTAATTTTGGCCGTTGCTTGGTAATGGTGTAATCAGTTATTAATTTATGCTGTAATTATGGTCTCTCCCATGTATATCTGTGGATATCTTTATGTAAATACTGTGTTTCAGAATTTTGAAATCGTATTGGTTACAGCATTCTAGAAGATTTTCTCCAGAACTGTTAATGACATTTTCTCCTTCTCTTCCTAATCTTCCTACTCGTGCATCATTTACTTGTGAGCCAACCCTCGCATTAAAATCTCGTGCTATTATTACTTCTTGGTGCTTTTTGACTTGGTTGAGTAGATGATCTGATTTCTGGTAGAAATTGTCTTTGGTTTGCTGTGCCGCTTCGTCGTTTGGTGCATACACCCCTATTATAACTGCTTCAAAGCCATATAACTTGATGGAAATGGCTCTGAGCACTATGGGACTTAACATCTTAGGTCTTCAGTCCCCTAGAACTTAGAACTACTTAAACCTAACTAACCTAAGGACATCACACACATCCATGCCCGAGGCAGGATTCGAACCTGCGAAAGTAGCAGTCCCGCGGTTCCGGACGGAAGCGGCTAGAACCGCACGGCCACCGCCGCCGGCTGATCGAAATAGTGACATTTCTTTCACATAAAAATGCATAGTCCTTGATGTAAGCGCTCAGATCTTGTTAATTAGAATGGAAACGCCTGCTTTTGCTCGTTTATGTTTATCAACTTCAGACCAGAAACGGATGAAATTTCCAAATTTCTCATTGCCTTGTCCCTTCTTTTTTGTTTCTGAGAGAATTATTACGTCCACCTTCAGTCGACTAATTTCATTCTGTATTTCGGTGCGTTTATTTGTCAGGCTTTGAACGTGCCATGTATGAACTCTCAATGTCCTTTATCTTGCCAATAATTGTCGTAAATGTTTTTTATCCGATTTCCTCCGCTTTAGATTCTCGAGCTTATAGAAGTTTTTGTGGATAATGGGATGCTGGCCAATTGACCCAACCTCCAACTTGGAGGACCAGGATTTCCGTATAGCATAAGCGATAAATTATCAAATGACCAACGAATACTTCATCAACGTTAAGACAGTCGATCTAAGTACGTTCTGCACAGGATAACATATACGCCATTTTCCTCAGCTGTACCTTTCTTTTATTTCACTTTCCTAGTAAATACAGAGTGAGGAGTTAGGTTCGCATCTTGTCCCAACAAGTACCAATCACTCAGTTTATGCGCAGGCGCAAGGTATTGTGTCCGCCTAGGCGGGCCTCATGACGCTACGGTCACTTCCAGTACAGCACTCGTGGCTGCCGCATCGCGGTCGCGAAGTGGGGCCGAGGCAGTTCCAGATAAGTTTTTACCGTCTGACGATAATTTATGGTCATACAATGTAAACTTTCACGGCCGGTATTGTCTTCACTTAAAACTTCCGGGCTGATAGGCCGTGGTCGAAGTATAAAACTGTCTTCTAACGTTTCGTCTCCGACTGCGGGAGACATCTTCGGAGGTAAAGCGGCGAACTGCGAAGAGGACTCGAGGAGGCGCTGATTATATAGGCAGTACCGAGGGCGCCACTGTCGATCACGTGGCGTCGGCTATGAGACTGTCTCTGGTAATGCCTACATTCTCGATTGAAAGTAATCGATCGTCACGCTTGCGGTGCAACGCCGACATCCAAATTTTATCCAGTTTAACACCTTCGTCTTTCCTGTTAAAATTATTACGATGTTTATCAATCTCGATAGCCTCTCTATACAAGCGTGCATAATGATACGAGGTTTTTGATATGACGCTCGTCTCGCTGAATTTTTTTTTCATGATCACCTTCCTGGTAAACATGTTCCGCTACGGCCGATTTATCCGTGTGACCTAGGCGGCAATTCCTCTTATGTTCGACAAGACGGGTGTTCACACTTCTCTTTGTAGTACCGATGTAAACCTGTCCTCAACTACAAGGAATTTTATATACCCCCGGTGTAGCCAAAGGATGCCGTGCATCTTTTGCCGACCTTAAAAATTCTTTTATTTTCCTAGTAGGTCTGAAAATAGTTTCCACCCCATACTTGTCTAAAACTTTCCCAATGCGATTTGTGACCTTGCTAATGAACGGAAGAAAAACTTTGCCCATGGACGACTGTTGTTCGTCGTTACTCCTGATTCTCTGCCTAGAGCGAAGTGCTCGATCTATATCCATGCTAGAAAAGCCATTTTTCACGAAAGCTGACCGTAGATGTTCAATCTCATCTTTTAAATAAACAGGTTCACAAAGTTTGTGCGCCCTGTCTACCAATGTTTTCATTACACCTCTTTTTTGTCTCGGGTGGTGGTTTGAATCTTTGTGTAGATAACGATCAGTATGTGTGGGCTTTCTATGCACCTTATGGCCCAACGTTCCGTCCGGTCGTTTAATCACAGTCACATCCAGGAAGTTCAATTGCCCATTCCTTTCTGTCTCCATAGTGAACTGGATTTTCGGATTAATGCTGTTTAAATGTGTCAGGAAGGCATCCAAATCCTCTGCTCCGTGTGTCCATACTACGAACGTGTCATCGACATAGCGATACCATCTGGCTGGTGTCTTACTGGCCGTCTGCAACGCCCGTTGTTCAAAAGTCTCCATAAATAAGTTAGCCACAGCAGGACTGAGAGGACTGCCCATAGCCACCCCGTCAATCTGTTCATAAAAGTCACTATTGTATTGAAAGTAGGTTGTGGTGAGGCAGTGTCGGAATAATGCCACAATATCGGTGGGAAAAATATCTGCTATGCATAAGATAGCTTCGTTTACCGGAATCATGGTAAATAACGACACAACGTCAAAACTGACGAGGATATCATCCGGGCCCACTCTCGTTTCCTTTAACTTGTCAATGAAGTGAGCTGAATTTTTAATATGACTGTCAGCGTTGCACCGCAAGCGTGAAGATCGATTACTTTCAATCGAGAATGTTGGCATTACCAGAGACAATCTCATAGCCGGCGCCACGTGATCGACAGTGGCGCCCTCTGTACTGCCTATATAATCAGCGCCTCCTCGAGTCTTCTTCGCAGTTCGCCGCTTACCTCCGAAGATGTCTCCCGCAGTCGGAGACGAAATGTTAGGAGACAGTTTTATACTTCGACCACGGCCTATCAGCCCGGAAGTTTGAAGTGAAGATAATTTATGGATTTGTAGTTTTAGCTTGACGGTGTCTACTATGGACAAATGGTAGTTACTTATATTCTGAAGAAGGTTCGGTTATCCCGACTGAAACCTAGGTAAATCTAGGTAAACACTGCAACTGAGGCTGTTGGCTTTTAAAATTAAAATTAACACGTTTACAGTTGCTGACAGGACCGCGAAATGTTGAAAATATTTAACGTCTCAGTTATGTTACTGGATTCCGGATTTTCTGACTGAGAGGTCACAGTTCGTAGTAATTGCTAGCAAGTCATCAAGTAAAACAGAAGTTATTTCTGGCGTTTCCCAAGGTAGTGTTGTAGGCTCTCTGCTGTTCCTGATCTATATACAAGGTTTAGGAGACAATTTGGGCAGTCATTTAGATTGTTTGCGGATGATGCTGTCGTTTGTCATCTAGTAAAATCATCAGAAGACCAAAACAAACTGCAAAACGATATACAGAAGATATCTGTACGGCGAAAACTTGTAAATTGACCCTAAATAACGAAAAGTGTGCGGTCACCCCCATTAGTGCAAAAAGTGTAAGTAGGCTGTTTATGTTTTCTTATTGGCAGCGCTACGTAGCGCTCTGTACGAAAATCACTGGCTGTGCTGTGTGCAGTCTGTGGCTAGTTTGCATTGTTGTCTGCCATTGTAGTGTTGGGCAGCGGCAGCTGGATGTTAACAGCGCGTAGCGTTGCGCAGTTGGAGGTGAGCCACCAGCAGTGGTGGATGTGGGGAGAGAGATGGCGGAGTTTTGAAATTTTTAAAATTTGGATGTCATGAACTGCCATGTATATTATGAGTTTTCAACATCATTAAGGTAAATACATTGTTTGTTCTCTATTAATATCTTTCATTTGCTAACTATCCCTATCAGTAGTTAGTGCCTTCCGTAGTTTGAGTCTTTTATTTAGCTGGCAGTAGTGGCGCTCGCTGTATTGCAGTAGTTCGAGTAATGAAGCTTTTTGTGAGGTAAGTGATTTGTGAAAGGTATAGGTTAATTTTAGTCAGGGCCATTCTTTTGCAGGGAATTCTGAAAGTCGGATTGCGTTGCGCTAAAAAATATTGTGTGTCAGTATAAGCACAGTCTTGTATAATTGTTCAAAGCGGACGTTTCATATGTCGACCCTTAGCCGAGGATATCTCACTGGAATCTTCTGATTGTTTCTTGTAGTTTGTGTAATTAGTGTAGCTTTTGTTTATTACTAGCGCGTAATTATAGAGAGAATTTCCTTTGTAGTTGTAGTTTTTCATTGTTGTACAGTAAAGCAGTCGTGGCATGCATGTAGATTTGCAGCAAGTATTTCGCAGCTGCGCTTGCAATTAACTAGATATTATTTTCAGTGCTATGTTAATGTGTTCTCTTATTTTTTCTCTTCAAATTGTGCTTTTCTGTGTTATCGTGTAAAATATTGTGACAATAATGGCGTGTGAAAAACGTAACACTAGGCTCCAAAATAAACTGAGAAATAATAGTGACGACGAGCGTAGCTTATCAGCACCACTGTGTAATGAAGTAACAGACATTCAAAGTAGTAATTTGGTAATAGTGCATAGGGAAATGGAGCGGGCGGCAAACAATGGCGTAGACTGTGAAACAAATAGTGAACAGGGAAGCATTATCGATCGATCGGTCGGCAACAGCTCGCCTCAGGAATCGGGAATGACAGGACACAATCTTGCAAATACTGCAGATTCAGGTTTTGGGTCCTCACCGTTTTCTCAAATAAGTCAAGACACATTTTCTGCTTGTCAAAATGTCAATGTTGCCGGTGCAAATTCACTGCCGAAAAACACTGAGGAACATGTTTCAGACACCAGTGCATTGTTATTACAGTTAATGCAACAAATGGGACGAAAGCTACAAAAGTTACAATGGAACAAAATCAAAGACAAACACAGCAAAAGCTTCAAAAGTTAGACACAATGGAACAACACCAGAGACAAACGCAGCAACAGTTAGACGCAATGGAACAAAAGCTTCAAAAGTTAGACTCAGTGGAACATACACTTGAACAAACACGTGAAGACTTAACTACTGAGTTACATAACATCGAATCGAAATGTCAAAAAGTCTGTAATGACGTAAAAACACAAATTTGTGAGCATTTCCAACCTATTTTTTCGCGGCATGAAAATGCATTACAGAATCACGAAGCAGCCACAAAAGAACTGCAAACCATTGTTCATGAAAATCACGACACCATGCAAGCTAAAATTGACTCAGTTGCATCTACCGATTCGGTTACGCAACTTGCAAAAACTCAGGAAAACTTAAAGGACACAGTAGATACTCTGAAACTTGGTTCAGAAAAACACACTGAGGAAATAAGTACACTATCGGAGAAAGTAGCCGAACTTTCGGATCAGTTCACTAATTTATCTACGAATGTAGATGATAATCTGAATGACACAAAACCGGTAGTCTTTAATGACACAGAAGAGTGCGAACAAATTAGGAAACTGAAACAAAATCTGAATCAAATTAATACGCAACACCAAAGAGAAATCCGGGAAGTACAAGATCAGCTGACACAGGTAATACAAGAATTACGTATTTCAGAGGACACTCGCGCTCCAATACGGGAAGAGGGACATAGAAATACGGTCAAGCCACAAAATAATAACACAGGGCATTTCGGAAACTATGAAAGAAATTGGCAAGGTGCACCGAATTTTGAAATGGAACCGATATGTGACAATGACCGATATGCGACTCGCCGACATGATGACTTTCACTATAAGCTGTTCATTACTACACGTAAATTCAAAACATTTAAGAATTCTGGCAACGACATTCATCCACAAGCATGGCTCCATCAATTCTCTCATTGTTTTCCTCCCAACTGGTCGTTAGAACACAGATTAGAATTTATGTGTGGCTACTTAGAGAATGAACCAGCTGTAAGAATGCGATCGGTCATTCAAGATTGTCACAGTGAAGGAGAATTTTATCATGCCTTCCTCTCAGCATATTGGTCTCAAGCTACACAAGACCGAGTAAAACATAGCATCATAATGATGTAACATTTCGAACAATCTGAATTCTCCAGTCTTGTGAAATATTTTGAAGACATGTTGCACAAGAATCAGTACCTGTCAAACCCATACAGCCCCTCAGAACTCATCCGCATTTGCTTAATCAAATTACCTGAACATTTACGACTTATTATTTTGGCAGGACGTTGCAAAGACGACATTGAAGCTTTTCAGGGACTGTTACAAGAACTGGAAATTGACACTGACTATCGGGGAACGCGAAAACAGGAGCACAACAATTACAGATCACATCCGTCACAATTCCGCGATGACAGAAATAATATACGACAAGGCTGTTCTTTCAACGTAAATCGTGACCGAAACAGACACCACCCGTATGACAACCGTTGGCAGAGTAGTAATAATTACAGGGAAAGGTCACCTCTCCGCGGTAATGACTATCTCAGAGACAACCATAGAAACAGACAATATGGGAACCAAAACAATTATTATCAAGGGAGACAGAATAACTTCAGGCGCAACAGTTCAGCACGCAGTTACGATTCAGGAAGAAATTCTCCACCACATGACCGACAAGAAAGAAATTATGAAATCTACCGACATGACGACTGACGAGATAATCATAACGACAGACCTGAATTTCATCAGAACTGGCGGGATTCAAACAGAGCAGGGCACTTTCGATAACGTGAATTTGTAGAAGCTAGGTCTCCTAATCCCAATAACGACGCGCGCCAATAAAGGAACAGTCAATGACTCGCACTGCAGGCAGCCACCTGCACCGGCTGGCTCAGAGAAAAATAACACAGACGCTAACCTTGAGAAAAGATTTAGCATTCCTTACCGACGTATAAAACATGACAATTGCTTTTCAGTTGAAAGTCTGCGTACTAGAAAGAGTAAAGGTTTACACCACATTTCACATGTAAAACCGTTTATTGAATGATAATCTGATGTTTAACTTAGTCTTTGCCATAAAACTTTTCACTTCACATTTCTAGTATGCTTTGTCAGTCTTAGAAACTGTTAACATGTAACATTTTGGTTTACTTGAAAATACATTCAGGATTTACAGTACTTTCTGTGAAATACCAGATGACACAGTGGTTAGTTTATGTGACAGCTACACGATTTTTATCACGACGCTACTAATGAGTGACAGTTTACAATGTTGCTTTTGCAGTGTTTCTGTTTTATATCTGCACAGTTTTCTGTTTTATTCTGGAAAGTAAAACATGTTTTAGTAGTAACTTTTGTGGTATAGCTACAATGAGACAGCCTTTTCCGTAGCACAACAATACATTACAGTACAGTACTTTCTTCATCACAACAATAAGCGTAATAACTACGATATCTATACACGAAGCATTTCACTTTTGTTTATCATGAGGTAAGTACATTGACTTCTGCAGAACTTAGCTTTCGGAGGACGATAACTACGAGACTTCCACAGTGATTATCTTACAACATGACGCACAGTTTAGCGCTACAGTACACATATTTGAGTGATTAATTTCGCACTTAAAACATTTATTTTTTGAAGATATTTGAAGTGCAATGATACAAGGGTTTTCCGTGATACATTTCATTCCATTGCTGTAATCTGTAACATCTGCGGGTATAATTACATTAATCCTCAGGGGGGTACACGCTTACTTTGTGTACCATGTGTTTGGCAAGCACAAGGAGCCCTAGCTAATATGGTATTTGCTTATACAACTTTACACTTCGGTACCATATTTCTCTAACACAGAATTACACAGCTATCTGATTATTTGACAGAGAAACAAACATTCTTTTTACTACGTCAGTGACAGATGTTTACGCAATTACACAGTTGGATAACTTCACACATATGAAACTGTATATTGTCTGTACTTTGTGAACTGTTCATATTTTTTCGGAACCATTGTGATACTATGAGAGCTTTGAATGATGTATTTGGTATGGGATCATGATTTTTGAAGTGCGTTTGAGGCAGATGACACTTTTGACATGAGCATAGAATTTTTTTAGGTTTTGAAATTATTGGAGGAAGCTACGAGGTTTTTCAGATTTGACTGAGGTGTTATGATGTTATTATTACGATGACAATGTGTATTATGCTGTTGAGGTATGTTTATGATCAATAAGCTGATGCTAGATGAGGAATTTGATTATGCTACGTATTTATTATGATGAAATATTGAAAAAGTGTCGACGAATAAGGTAAGGAATAATGAGTAGTGGTTGGGGACTCTGGTTTGTGAAAAAGGTTGTTGGAAACCAAGAATCGTATTTTAAGAGTTATGAAATGTGTGTACATGTGTGAATGTATCACAATGCCACTGAAAATTTTTTGGACACTGTTTTATTCATAGGATTTTGTTTCTACACATTTGTAACGCAAATTCTCAACCTGTGAAAATATTTTTATATGAGACTGTCACTGTAGCGGAAGCTGCTGTCGTAAATATTTCAGAAAGAAAAGTAAGTGACCTTGACGTAATGCGTTTTGGGCGCCCAGTAGAGAGGTAGTCGTCTGACAAAAGAAAGCCATTAGGTGAAAAAAAAGAGGCCATTATCCTCGCCATTGACATTCCTTTAGAGAAAGCATCGCAAATACGACATGCTCATTACTTGGAAAGATACATCTGCACACCTGATTATGACAAGCGTCCTTCTACGAGAGCTGAGAGAATTTCTACTAACTTATGAAATGTCACATGACTGTTGAATGATATTTTTATGCTTTGCTTTTCATAGTTGCTTATTTCATTTGATATCTAGTTTCCAGCTGTGTTGCAGCATTGCTTTTATAAAATAAAATGCATTTGCTAATGTGAACACTTTCTGTCAACAGATCTATTAAATAATAATTTTGTAATCCACATTCTTAAAAAAAGGAGCACTTGGAAAGGAAAGAACAATAAGAAGGGACTAGTAACAGTAACTGCACACATAATTTTCTTTTCAAGTACATGGTAATATTTTTTTTACAATAAGTTGTTGTGGTGCACCACTTCAATTACATAGACATTAAGATGTGAATATACATTTCCCTTGTCTGCATTTTTGTCTTTAATGTAATATTTTTTTGCTTGAGCTTTGTCATGTTTAGATATAATTTATTGCTTTTGCTGCTGCTGTTTGCCAGGCATAGTGTTATTAAATTTCACTTTGTATTACTCTGTTAACCTAGTTTTACTACTGATTTATTTTTCTTGTTTGCTGCACATTGCCTTATATTAGTTGTAATATTCCATTTGCTTTGCTAATTTATGCTGCTTCCTTTGCAATTTTCCATTTTTTTTTTTTTTTTTTTGTCATTGAGGTTTGTGCTGCTGCATTGCCTCGTCCCTTAGTTTAGCATCTTAGCTCAGTAGATTTAAGTTAGCTTAAGAGGGGGTAGCCTATAAGAGAATGAGTTGCGATGAATTTGTTGAAATGCACTGAGAGGCTATACGAGAAAAGTACAGAAAGCAGGTATAGATAGGACTTTTGGAAATAATGAAGAACGAAGGGAGATCTCCGAGAAGTAAAGAAAGTTTTGTTTGCAAAATACTGCAGTAAAACAAACCCTGTCCTTTCCTTGTGTTATCCCACTATGTGTTTGTGTACCCTTGTGTATTTATGTTCTTCCTGTCTTTATATGTTTATCTGATAAGACTTATGTTGTAGAATTTTTCTAATACTCAGCTACATGAACGATGATGAGGAATACTGTTATCCTCAAATATAATTAGCATTAATAATATGTTATTTGCTTTGTAAAGATGTTAGACATTATTAATTCTGTTCTGTTTTAATGCTCATGTGTGAAATTAATGTTTCGAAAACTGTTCTCATTATTTTATAAATTTACTTATGTCATAATTCCTGTAACACTGATGTATGTGTTTATTTCTATTCTTTTGTAAAGCCCCTATTACTACAAATGTTATCTGTATTGTTATGTTCTTTAATAATGTATTTTGTACCTTTGTAATTGTATTTTTATGTTGTAAATTTATAATTGTATAGACACCAGTTCTTCAAATTAAGTATCATTTCACTGCACACGTTTTTGTTGGTCATAATATATGCACAATATGTGAGCAGTTTGGACTGTTAGTGTTTGCACGTGTGTTAATAATTCAGCAAGGGACTGGATAACAGCATTGCTGGTTCTAAGGACATTACAAAAAAAAAAAAAAATTGTGAGTGCACAAGTGGTGGTTATGGACTTGCTATATTGTCTGCAAGACTCTTCGAGGGTGATTGTGCACCTCCACAGTCGCAGCAGATGGCTGCTGGCCATCTCTACAAGGACTACAGTGGGTCTGCATCTTTGATGACCCACCAATACCGTTATTTCGACAAGGACTACAGTGGGTCTACACCTTTGATGACTCACCAATACCATCATCTCTACAAGGACTACAGTGGGTCTGCACCTCTGGTGGCCCACCAATACCATACTCTCTACCAGGACTACAGTGGGTCTACTCTGTGATGACCTACCTACCAATATTCTTCAAAACGTCGAATGACTCTGCTGTGGGTTTGCTCTGTTGTGGCCCATTACCTGTCAGCACGTCAAGAGTCAGCATTGTCTTTCTGTTGAAAGCACAACACTAGTTCTTCAAGACTGCATGGAAATCCACTACTTCCGTGTGCATTTTCTTTTACTGCTCAGACTTTGAGAAAAACACTGCAATTTTACTGTGATGAACAATCTGGACTGTCTTTATGGACTGTGAGAAAATTTTAGCTTTTGTCCAACATTGTATCAAGAAGTGTGTGCATTTGATATCTTTCTTACTGTAATTATGAAAATTTTTTTCAAATCTGTATTGGCCAGTGCCCAAAACAATTTATAAAATTTTTTGTGGGGAGCATGGGGGCTATGTAAGTAGGCTGTTTATGTTTTCTTATTGGCAGCGCTACGTAGCGCTCTGTATGAAAATCACTGGCTGTGCTGTGTGCAGTCTGTGGCTAGTTTGCATTGTTGTCTGCCATTGTAGTGTTGGGCAGCGGCAGCTGGATGTTAACAGCGCGTAGCGTTGCGCAGTTGGAGGTGAGCCACCAGCAGTGGTGGATGTGGGGAGAGAGATGGCGGAGTTTTGAAATTTTTAAAATTTGGATGTCATGAACTGCTATGTATATTATGAGTTTTCAACATTATTAAGGTAAATACATTGTTTGTTCTCTATTAATATCTTTCATTTGCTAACTATCCCTATCAGTAGTTAGTGCCTTCCGTAGTTTGAGTCTTTTATTTAGCAGGCAGTAGTGGCGCTTGCTGTATTGCAGTAGTTCGAGTAATGAAGATTTTTGTGAGGTAAGTGATTTGTGAAAGGTATTGGTTAATGTTAGTCAGGGCCATTCTTTTGTAGGGAATTCTGGAAGTCAGATTGCGTTGCGCTAAAAAATATTGTGTGTCAGTATAAGCACAGTCTTGTATAATTGTCATAAGGGGACGTTTCAAAAGGAATTAGTTAAACTTGGGTTACGTTATGTATATGTAGGAATTACAATTACGAACAACTTAAATTGGAGAGAACACATAGAAATTATTGTGTGGAATGCAACACGAAGACTGTATTTTATTGGTAGGACACTTTGAAAATGTAACAGATCTACTAAGGAGGCTGCCTTCATTACGATTGTCCGTCCTCTTTTGGAGTACTGCTGCGCGGTTTGGGATCCTTACCAGATAGAATTAACGGAGTACATCGAGAAAGTTCAAAGAAGGGTAGCACGTTTTTTATTATCAGGAAATAGAGGGGAGTGTGTCACTGACATGATACAGGATTTGGGGGTGGACATCATTGAAACAAAGGCGTTTTTCGTTGCGGCGGAATCTTCTCACATAAGTTCAATCACCAACTTTCTCCTCCGAATGCAAATATATTTTGTTGACGCCGACTTACATGGGGAGAAACGATTATCATAACAAAATAAGGGAAATCAGAGCTACAACCATCTGTAAACATATTGGCAATGTGACCACTATTACAAGTAACTTTTAAGGCGCGACCTAGTACATGACTTGTTTTACAATTCCGCTCATTGGTACCCAAAGAAACAAAAACGAAACTTAATCAGTTTCAAAAACACGGCCGTTTACAGTTAAACTGTTTTTGTGCTTTTCAAAGGAGGATTAATCTTCTTTTCCACTGCAAGTAAGTTTCTGTGTGGCGACGACAAAGATCGAGATCGGTGCTCACATAATACCTACGAATGACCTTTACGACGGTACTCGGCACTACACATTGAAGTTTGAATAGTTTGGCTCGAGTCCCCACGTCCGATGGCACGAATATATATATATATATATATATATATATATATATATATATATATATATATATATATATATATCACTCAGCTTAATTGAGTGGCCCAGAGATGTGGCTGGTCTTAATGTTTGGTTACGTTTTTCGTCATAGGGTGCCAGCTCACACTTGTCGTGAACTCCAATTTTTAAGCTGAAATAAAATATAAAAAAACAATGAAGGCAGGTATGGCGGTGAAATTTAAAATATTGAGTCACTCACGTCGATTTATTTCTCCAATATGTTCACTAAACACTTAAAATGCAGTGTGAGGGGATATTACATAATGGCGGCCTTTAACATCTGATGTTACAACACTTCACCATAAAATTCACATGTCGCTATCACGGCACTCGACAGCCTGTTCACAATTCACAAAATACACTCTTGTCCGCTGTCCTAAACCACTATATATCGCTGCACTACATAGCTTTCGAACGTGTCTACCAACACAACTACTACCACCAGATGAGCAGCACGTCCGGCTCTTAGCGTCGCTCAGAACTAACTGTCCTCAAAGATGGCCGCCCTGTCCAACCTCGAAACGACTGCCTAACTCATATAATATTTGTCAAAAATTACGAATATTCTAAAACTAAACTCAAAAACACATATACACACTGAAAAATATGGACATTATCCGGGAAATAACAAGTAAAGTCCAGTTTTTTGTATCGGCCACCGCTTTTCCAAAAATAATGTTCTTGTGGCGTGATTTTGCTTTTCCCGGATTTTTGATACTAAACATAAATAAACAAATAAAATATGTACTTACTGATTCATTTACCCGTTTAAACTTTATGTTGCCGCTAGTTTGGTTTCTTTAAATTTATTAATTACCAAAAACACAGTTTCTCTCAGTCGAATCCCATATTCCGACTTCTCATTCGAAAATGATACACACTATGCTAAATCGGCAATGACTGCTCGATGCAGTTCTTCTAGCCGCATCCGCAAACACTTTGTTCATACTAATCGGCCAAAGCATCGTCGAGATATTAGCATTTGAAATTCCATAAATTTCCAATTTTTAAGACAACAACTTTTAAACTATTATGTATTTTTGTGGCGCGTCTAGGTAATTTAGCTTTACATATTGTTCTGTCCGTGAGTGCCAACTCGCACCTCCGTGTCACTCTTAGTTTTGTTTTTATCAACTTTTCTCTGGCATATAAATTTCTCCAAGCGCGAAAACACGGCCATACGCGCCCCTGCCAAGCGGTCGTGTTTTTCCGTGGCCGCATACACGCTATCCGCTCTTCACGGCCCCGTAGTAACCGCCAGCCACGTGCTCTGCGGCGCCAAACTGCCGCTCTGATCTCCCCCCCACCCCCCCCCCCACCCCCACCACACAGCTTGTACGCTCACACCTTGACAAAGGTGACGAGAAGCTCTTCCATAATGTTGAGCTTCGCCATACGGGAGCATCATTGTGTATTCTGCACGCTTGTATTAAGCCATATGGCCCTAACCATCATAGACACGTGAATGACGCTCCAACCAGGTCAGATAGTAAGGTTACACGTCAAATGATATCAGGAGATCCGACGTAACCACACCAAGCATGACTACACTATTGCATACTTACCTAGCAAACATGTTAACAAATGGTTGTAGCACGGAAACAGTACTTTTCCGGACATGCATTTCAGTTCAAAATATCGACTACTCAGTTTCTTCTTAAAGTCACAAAAGTTTGTAAGTTAAATTTTAGGGTTCCGTATACGATGCGGTTCGACCCGAAAAAGCTGTTAAGAAGACAGGTAGCGCTATATCCGTCAACAGGCTACATACAGAATTCTGTTCCCTGCTGCAAAGAGGTTCTTCATAATAGGTGGAACTGGAGCTATAGAATGGAACAAATTCTGATCAATGTATGTGTGCTGTATTCCCATTTGAAAGATGCATTTTCTAGCACTCCCATTTAATCAGAAATTTTGGAATAATTTAGTAGTCTAACTTTCGATTTTTTTATCATCCGCGTCTAATTTCGACACAGACCCAGAAATGTCACACGCTATTGTGATGATGGACTCAAAAGATACGGACTACAATCTAACGGCTATTGGCAGTCGCGTTTAATAGAAAGACTGATAAGTGGCACTCTGTTTTCCGATATTCACTTTTAGCCGTGCGGTTAAAGGCGCTGCAGTCTGGAACCGCAAGACCGCTACGGTCGCGGGTTCGAATCCTGCCTCGGGCATGGATGTTTGTGATGTCCTTAGGTTAGTTAGTTTTAACTAGTTCTAAGTTCTAGGGGACTAATGACCTCAGCAGTTGAGTCCTATAGTGCTCAGAGCCATTTGAACCATTCACTTTTAATAAGCATTGATTTGCTGATGGTCAACCCGCGGAGAGGGCGACACACTCAGCCACTGCTTCTCAATTTACACTCCTTCCCCTACACGATTGCAGCAATCAGTCACTAATCACTATGCAACAACCGTATCACCGACCTGGTGCTCTAGCCGTTTGAAAGTCAATTTTGGTACCTACACTTGTCGAGTGTGAGTGCATAGTAACTCTGAATGAGTGTAAAAACCGATCCCTTACCATTTGCTGCTTCCTATTCCACCCTACCGCATTGTTCGTGATGTAAAATATGATATTTGCCTAATGGAGTCAACAGGAAGAGGAGACCCAAAGACACAACTAGGATCCAGCTGGATTAGATCTGGGTCAGAAAGAGACTCCGAAATCAAATATGGGATTGTGAAGCATATCTAGGTACAGATACAGCCTCTAGTCACAGTTTACTAATGATAAAGAGTAGGCTGAGGTTTAGGGGAATCGTCCAAAAGAATCAGTGGAAGTTGGACAATTAAGTACTGATGAATGACGAGTTGCTTTGCAAGTTCGCTAAGGATGTGGATACTGCGATAAGAAACACCAGAAGAGGCAGTTCAGTTGAAGAGGAATGGACATCTCTAAAAAGGGCAGTCACAGATGTTGGACAGACAAACACTGGTACAAGGAAATACGTGAACTAATCGACAAAAAATACATACATGTTAAGAGAGCTACAGGAATACGGTAGTCTAAATCCCTTTGGAGAAATAATAGGATGTGCAGGGCAGTAGCCAAGACGAAATGGCTGCAGGAAAGATGTGAAGAAATAAAAAGAGAGGACAGATACAGCATACAGAAAATTCTTAACAAGATTCGATGACAGTAAAAGCAACGCTGGTAACATTAAGATTGTAATCGGTATTTCACAGGTAAACGCAGAAGGGAGAGTAGATAGATGGGAACAGTACGTTAAGTGTGTGAGGCGACTGGTAAATAACGAAACGGCCGTTGCTTTGTTATGTCGACATGAAGACAAAAAAACATGGTTCAAATGGCTCTGAGCACTATGGGACTCAACTTCTGAGGTGATTAGTCCCCTACAACTTAGAACTAGTTAAACCTAACTAACCTAAGGACATCACACACATCCATGCCCGAGGCAGGATTCGAACCTGCGCCTAGAACCACACGGCCACTTCGGCCGGCGACATGAAGACACTAAAGTTGTCTGTACGTGCTTTCACCTATCTTCTCCGTTTACAAGACACTGGAAACCATTCTTGCGGTCAGTCAAAATGAGATGGAGAAGATGCTGACCATAATTTCCGGTCTGCAAGTCTACAGTACTCTTTGTGCTCACTGAAATAAAACGTTCCTGCTGTTTAATGAGTGTGATCAGGAACTATTGTAGCGAAATGCAGGGAGATCTGCAGCGGATAGGCACTTGGTGCAGGGAGTGGCAACTGACCCTTAACATAGACAAATGTAATGTATTGCGAATACATAGAAAGAAGGATCCTTTATTGTATGATTACACGATAGCGGAACAAACACTGGTAGCAGTTACTTCTATAAAATATCTGGGAGTATGCGTGCGGAACGATTTGAAGTGGAATGATCATATAAAATTAATTGTTGCTAAGGCGGCTACCAGGTTGAGATTCATTGGGAGAGTCCTTAGAAAATGTAGTCCATCAACAAAGGAGGTGGCTTACAAAACACTCGTTCGACCTATACTTGAGTATTGCTCATCAGTGTGGGATCCGTACCAGATCGGGTTGACGGAAGATATAGAGAAGATCCAAAGAAGAGCGGCGCGTTTCGTCACAGGGTTATTTGGTAACCTTGATAGCGTTACGGAGATGTTTAGCAAACTCAAGTGGCAGACTCTGCAAGAGAGGCGCTCTGCATCGCGGTGTAGCTTCCTCGCCAGGTTTCGAGAGGGTGCGTTTCTGGATGAGGTATCGAATACATTGCTTCCCCCTACTTATACCTCCCGAGGAGATCACGAATGTAAAATTAGAGAGATTCGAGCGCGCACGGAGTCTTTCAGACAGTCGATCTTCCCGCGAACCATACGCGACTGGAACAGAAAAGGGAGGTAATGACAGTGGCACGTAAAGTGCCCTCCGCCACACACCGTTGGGTGGCTTGCGGAGTATAAATGTAGATGTAGATGTATGACTGTAAATAAGTTTTTGAGGTTCACCTGTTTAATATATTCTGAAAAAGTCAAGAGGCGCAAAATATAATAAAATACCTAATAATAGTAATAATATAGCTGTCGGAAACAGTACTATTAACAATTCAGAGGCGACCTCTACGGGAAATTCGAAGAAAAATTGCTGCTGCCTCGACTTCTAATCACCAAAAGCTAATTGTTTTTAATTGATTGCCATAAAAGTCGAAAATAATATCGACACTTGCCACACGATTTTGTCAACATTATGGACGGCCACAAACAGTTACTTTCGTGAAATCTACGCGATCCAGGGCGGTGTACAGTCCTCGCGAGTTCACTTCTTATATTTACGGAAAACGCTTTTAGTAGCTGCCTGGGTCTAACATCATCCGAGGCACAGCGCACGTGGGCATTTGACTGACACGGGCAGATTGATATCTCGGTGCGAAGTGTCTCCTCTTACTGCATCACTGGCTGTATTTAGACATGGGCGCAGCGGACCGCCAAACGGAACATCCGTCATCAACCGCGCTAGGCACATGTTGCAGTATCTAAATGCCCCTTTTCTCGGAAATGTATTAGTTAATAGCTGGGTCTTTTAACAATTTGTAGTCTTCTTAATTTTTATATGAATAGAGTTGGGTTTGATTTAGTTCCTAAAAACGTTTTAGCTCGACAGCATTTAAACCTTGCTGGCTGAAATTCTTTGAATGAACCTCCGAACTGCCTTTTTAGGAGTCCTTGTATTCATAATTATTTACAACTCATTCTTGAAACTTGGTGCAGCTGCATTATAGCGTCATTGTAATCGAGTGCTGTTATTAGAACTTTCTATTACAAATACAAGAAAATACTTAATATATCACAAATAAGAACGTTTTTGTTCCAAATTTGGTTTTTTAGTAAATAAAAACTAATAGAAACAACTTAATGGAGTCACTTACTTAACATTTTTATGGCAAAATGTGGCTTCTGAATCTAATATTTTGCGCCTTTGATTTTTCAGAAAACTTTCGATTTTGGCCCAAATATTGCTCTGCTCATGTTGAGACTTCTAACTTTTGATTGTGGCATACATCAGCATATTCTGAACAGCTTTTAGCTTTGTGGTCTTATTATTCAGCGCCACTTACTTTTTTCTTAAGATTATGTATGTATTGTGTCTAGCATATTCATTCGATCAGTCTGAGTCCCGAAGCATACAGTGAAGAAGTTTGGAAAAGTTATTTTATTTTTTGATTTCACGCTTAGATTATGGTACAATCGTTTGTATGTCAAGCACAGGGGTCTTATGATGATATGAAGCTGTCGGTAGTGAACAGGGGTAAGCCCCGGCACACTCGCTCACCTCCGTACTTCTTACAATGACACAGCGCTTGTTTCGCCTCAAGGCCGAGGGCTTGTCTAATGACGTGATAGAAGAAGAACTTGGAATCGAAGAAGATGGCAGAGGGGATCCAATCCCAGAATTTAAATGAGCTTTGGACGCTTTAAGATCAAATAAGGCAGAAGGGGCAAAGAACATTCCACCGAAATTTCTAAAATCGCTGGCAGAAGTGGCTGCCGAACGACTATTCAAGTTGATGTGTGGAACCTGTGAGAGTGGTGAGGCCCCATCTAACTTTTTGGGAAAAAGCCACACAATTCCAAAGACAACAATGTCAGACCCCCCTGCGGGTTCAGGGGTTAGAATAGGCCCGCGGTATTCCTGCCTGTCGTAAGAGGCGACTAAAAGAGTCTCAAATGTTTCGGCCTTCTGTGATGGTCCCCTCTCGGGTTTGACCTCCATCTTCCTAAATTATTCCGAAGAGCGAGCCAATTCGGGAAGGGCGCCTTACATGGTGCACTGTATCCGTCGTGTATTGAGACCTTTAGCCGGCTTTTTCGTCGTTGCAATGGCGTCCCGCTCGTTTTCCATCTCTTGGGCTAGGATACGTCCCTGGGTGCGATTACCACGCTGCACTCTGCAGAGTTGCTTTTAACTGCGACGACGAACTAGGACATTTTTGCACCTAAGATCCAGCACGGTAGCCAGTCCGTTGTGGTGGGGCCGCCATGTACCCTGTTGGTTGTAGTCCCCTGACAACACAGGGATCGCTCTACTGATGCCTGCGCCGTTAACTCCCCACGTATGCCAAGGAGTAGATGCCCATCTCCGTGGGGCATCAGGACTCCCGGCAATGGCCATCCTGCCAGGTGGCTATTGCTGCGGCTGGGTGGCGCCCGTGGGGAGGTCCCTTGGTCGGAGTAGGTGGCATCAGGGCGGATGACCCGCAATGAAGCGTGGTACATCATCTCTCGCTGGCGGCCAGCCACCAGCAGTCTCTAAGCGTTCGAGGGCTCATTTTAAAGCTAACGTTTATGACCCCAAATCGTTTCCATCCCTGGCCACACCATGGGAGGAACGAAAGGCAATGAAGGACAGTGACGTCTATTCGCCCAGGTATCTTGTCTGTACCAGAGCTGATGGTGACTCGTTTCTATCCGTGAAGCCTCAGTTCTTTGTAGAGCATTTAGAGGACAAGTTTGGGGAGGTGGAGGGCTTGTCCAACATGCGCTCTGGGTCAGTTTTGATAAAAACGGCATCCTCTGCCCAGTCACGCAGGTTACTGGCTTGTGACAAGTTGGGGGATGTTCACGTTACCATCACCCCACATAAGAGTTTAAATATGGTCCAGGGTGTTGTTTTCCATAGGGACCTCCTTTTGCAGTCTGATGACGAGCTGCGCGCCAATTTAGAGCGCCGAGGTGTACATTTCGTCCGGCGTGTTCATCGGGGTCCGAGGGACAATCAGGTAGCTACCGGTGCCTTCATCTTGGCCTTCGAAGGTGATACCTTACCAGAGAAGGTCAAGGTGATGGTCTACCGGTGCGACGTCAAACCCTATATCCCTCCCCCGATGCGGTGCTTTAAGTGCTGGAAGTTCGGTCACATGTCCTCTCGCTGTACTTCTAGTCTCACATGTCGAGATTGTGGACGCCCATCTCATCCCGATACTCCATGTGCTCCGCCTCCCGTCTGTGTCAACCGTGGAGAGCCTCATTCCCCTTGCTCGCCGGACTGCAGTATCTTACAGAAAGAACGCAAAATCATGGAATATAATACCCTGGACCGACTGACTTACACTGAGGCTAAGCGGAAATTTGAATGGCTACATCCCGTGCGCATGATGTCATCTTATGCCTCCACTGTCACTCCTGCTCCAGCTCCTTCAGCTGCAAGATATACAGTCAGTTCTCAGAGTCAGAGGACCTCACCTGCCCCCTTGACGATGGGGGCCCCTTCTCTCGCTGTTGCTCCCACACCATCTACCTCGGGAGCAGCACCCACTAAACCACCGGGGACACCAGTCCCCACTTCTAAGCCGGAGAAGCGTAAGTCTTCTTCGGATTCTCTCGCTCGGAAGGGATCCCTTGGGTCACTCCCTTTCCATGTTCCTACCAGCGGCACAACAGACACCAACCAGTGGCTGAAGAAGCCACAGGTTGCTGGTCGACGGGCTTCGCAATCCTCTTCGGTCCCAGAGACTGACTTCGATAAGCCATCTCAACAACGGCAACCAAAGGAACAGCGAGAGAAAACGACTTTGAAGACCCGTAAGTCCAAGACACCTGCGGTGGCACCTACTCCACCGCTACCTAAAAGCTCTGCGTCTGAGTATGAGGTGGAGATCCTTGCGTCCGCTGAGGACCTCGATCTCACCGATCCCTCAGACGCAATGGATAGCACTTGCACGGGTGCTCCATCGGAGGCAGCAGGTGACCCAGCGGCGTAATCTGCCTTCCCAGTCCCGTCACGCCTTTCTCCGCAATGGACAATACCATCCTCCAGTGGAACTGCAGCGGTTTCTTCCACCATCTAGCTGAGCTCCTCCAACTTATCAGCCTTCACCCTTTCTTCTGCATTGCTCTTCAGGAAACTTGGTTTCCAGCAATGCGAACCCCCGCCCTCCGTGGCTATCGGGGTTATTATAAGAACTGGGCAGCATATGAAAGGGTGTCTGGTGGCGTCTGCCTCTATGTCCTTCACACTCTGCACAGCGAGTCTGTCCCTCTCCAAACACCTTTAGAGGCTGTCGCTGTTCGGGTATGGACGCCACAAGCTGTTACCGTCTGCAGTCTTTTCCTTCCACCGGATGGTGATGTCTCGCAGCATGTCCTGGCTGCGCTGATAGCCCAATTGCCGCCACCTTTCTTGCTATTGGGCGACTTCAACGCCCATAACCCTCTGTGGGGTGGGTCAGTGGCAACATGTCGAGGCGCAGCTCGATCTCTCGATTTTAAATGATGGTGCCTTCACACACATCAGTGTGGCGCATGGCACATACTCCGCCATTGACCTTTCAATCTGTAGCCCTAGCCTCTTACAGTCTGTCCAATGGAGTGTGCATGACGACCTGTGTGGTAGTGACCACTTTCCGATCTTTCTGTCACTACCACGCCGTCACTCTTTTGGGCGCCCTAGCAGATGGGCTATGAATAAGGCTGACTGAGACTTGTTCTCCTCCACTGCCGCTATTGAGCCTCTCTCTAATGATGACATTGATGCGGTGGTTCAATCGGTCACCACCGGCATCTTTACTGCCGCCGAATCTGCCATTCCCCGTTCCTCTGGGTCCCCTCGGCGGCGGACTGTGCCTTGGTGGTCGCCTGAGATCGCTGCAGCGATTAAAGATCGCCGGCGGGCGCTACAGCGTCACAAGCGACATCCCTGCATTGAACACCTCATCACCTTCAAACGGCTGCGTGCGCGGGCCCGCCGCCTTATCCGCCAAAGCAAGCAGGAGTGCTGGGAGCGGTATGTGTCTACCATTGGCCTCCATGTCTCTCCATCGCAGGTCTGGGCCAATATCCGACGCCTCTATGGCTATCGGACCCCCTGTCAGCGTCCCTGCGCTCTCACTGAATGGAGCAGTTTGTACAGACTCCGGCGAAATTGCCAACAGCTTGGCAGAGCATTTTACTCTTAGTTCCGCTTCTTTCAATTACACACTGGCCTTCCGCTCCATTAAAGAGCGGATGGAACGTCGGAGCCTTTCGTTTCGCACCCACCACCCAGAATCTTACAATGCTCCATTCAGTGAGTGGGAATTTCGCAGTGCCCTAGCCGCTTGCCCTGATACCGCTCCTGGGCCAGATGGCATCCACTGTCAGATGCTGAAACACCTTTCAGTGGACTGCCAGCGGCGCCTCCTCGATCTTTACAACCGTCTTTGGGTCGAGGGGGAGTTTCCGTCGCAATGGCGGGAAAGCATTATCATCCCCGTTTTGAAACCTGGAAAGAACCATTTGGAGGTGGACAGCTACCGTCCCATTAGCCTCACCAACGTTCTTTGCAAGTTGCTTGAACGGATGGTGAGCCGGCGCTTGAATTGGGTACTGGAGTCTCAGGGTGGGTTCCGTAAAGGCCGCTCCACCACCGACAATCTGGTGAGCCTGGAGTCGGCCATCCGTACTGCCTTTGCCCGCCGTCAGCACCTGGTCGCTGTCTTTTTCGACATGCGGAAGGCGTACGATACGACATGGCGTCATCACATCCTTTCTACGCTTCATGGATGGGGTCTTCGGGGTCCTCTGCCGATTTTTATCCTCAATTTTCTGTCGTATCGTACCTTCCGCGTGCAAGTCGCAGCCTCGTATAGTTCCTCCCACGTCCAGGAGAACAGTGTGCCACAGGGTTCTGTTTTAAGTGTCTGCCTGTTTTTAATAGCCATAAACGGGCTCGCTGCGGCCGTGGGAAATTATGTCTCCGCTTCCCTGTATGCTGACGACTTCTGCCTTTACTACAGCTCTACTGGCATTGCAGCTGTTGAACGTCAGCTACGGGGCGCTATCCGCAAGGCGCAGTCTTGGGCTGTAGCTCATGGGTTCCAGTTTTCGGCAGCCAAGACCTGCGTTATGCATTTCTGCTGGCGATGTTCTGTCCACCCGGAGCCGCAGCTTTCTCTTAACGGCGAACTTCTTTCAGTGGTAGAATCACACAGGTTTTTGGGGGTGGTTTTCGATGCCCGGTTGACTTGGCTGCCTCATATCCGGCAGCTCAAACAGGCGTGTTGGCGGCATCTCAATGCTCTGCGATGTTTGAGCCACACCCGCTGGGGCGCCGACCGATCTACCCTGTTCCGGCTCTACCAGGCGTTAATCCAGTCTCGTCTGGATTATGAGAGCCTGGCTTATGGCTCAGCTTCCCCATCTGCGTTGCGGTTGCTGGACCCAATCCTCCATAGCGGGATACGCATTGCCACTTGTGCTTTCCGCACCAGCCCTGTGGACAGCATACTAGTGGAGGCAGGTGTCCCTCCACTGCGGTTACGACGCCAACAATTACTGGCTGCTTATGCTGCCCATGTTTTTAGCTTGCCCGGGCATCCAAATTACCGTGTCCTGTTCCCGCAGTCAGTCGTCCATCTGCCAGACCGTCGGCCCCGGTCGGGTTGTCCGATCGCCGTAAGCGTCAAGGAGCTTCTCTCCGGTCTTGGGTTTTTCCCTGTTCCACCTCCTTTCCGGGCATCTCTGCGTACACCCCCGTGGTGTGTTCCTCGCCCTTGCCTTCGGTTCGACTTGTCACAGGGCTCGAAGGACTCAGTCCCTCCAGAGGCCTTCCGCCGCCACTTTTATTCCATCCTAGCCACGTATCAGGGCTCTGGAATTGTTTACACTGATGGTTCGATGGTTGCTGGTCGTGTCGGGTATGCGCTAACTCTAGGGGACCATTCCGAACAACGTTCCTTGCCGGATGGCTGCAGCGTTTACACTGCTGAGCTGGTCGCCATCTTTCGTGCCCTAGAGTATATCCGCTCCTGCTCAGGTGAGTCCTTCGTTATCTGTAGCGATTCCCTGAGCGGTTTACGAGCTCTCGACCAGTGTTTTCCTCGTTCTCGTCTCGTGATGGCTATCCATGAGTCCCTGCATACTCTTGCGCGTTGCAGCCGCTCTGTGGTCTTTGTGTGGACCCCCGGTCACGTCGGTATCCCGGGCAATGAATGTGTTGACCGCCTGGCCAAACAGTCCACCAGTGAACCCACCCTGGACATTGGCCTCCCGGAGACTGATTTGCGGGCAGTCTTCCTCCGCGAAGTTCTCTCGCTTTGGGACACTGAATGGCGCAATCTGCCCACGCCAAACAAACTCCGTTCTCTCAAGGCGACGACGCGGGTGTGGCAGTCATCCATGCGAGCCGCTCGCAGAGATTCAGTTGTTCTTTGTCGGCTCCGCATTGGACACACCCGACTGTTTCACAGTTATTTATTGCGTCGTGAGGACCCGCCTCTCTGTCGCTGTGGGGCGGTTTTGACGGTGGTGCACATTTTATTAACTTGTCCGCTTTTAACTGTGCTCAGGCAGACATTTGCGTTGCCTGATACGCTCCCTGCCCTTTTAGTAGATGACTCTGCCATGGTGGACTTAGTTTTGCGTTTTATTCGGGCAGGGGGTTTTTATAGTTTAATCTGAGTGTTTGTTTTTTAGTGTTGATTCTGGCTTTTAGCCTCTGATTTTAAACTGAGTTTTTAATGTGTTCTTGGTGGTTGGCTTTTCCTCTTTTTTTCTCTATGGTCGGCCAACCACCGTCACACTCTGTGTGTTTTAATTTGTTTTGTCTGATCTCTGTCGGAGTCTTTCTCGTCCTGTGTCGTCTGACGTCTTTCCTGCTGTTCGTTTTTTATTCTCTTTAGGCGGTTTTAATTTTTTGGAAAAAGGGACCGATGACCATCGCAGTCTGGTCCCTTTAATCCCACAAACCAACCAACCAACCAACAATGTCAGATAGTTGTGAAAACCGTCAACTCATGCATCCAAGCTGCTGATAGTGACAGTATATCGAAAAATGTAAAACAAAGTGGAGAAACTGTTAGACGACGATCAGTTTAGCTTTAGCAAAGGCAAAGACACTGGATAGGTAGTCCTGACGTTGCACTTGATAACGGGAGCACGGTTTAAGAAAATGAAGACACGGTCACAGGATTCAGCGACATAGAAAAAGGCTTCGACTACGTGAAATGGTGCCAGATGTTCGAAATTGTAAAAAAAATAGGAGCCAGATATAGGAAGAGACTGGTAAGATACAATATGTACATGAACCAAGAGAGAACAATAAGACTGGAAGATAAAGAAGGAAGTGTTCGGGTAAAAAAGGGTGTGAGACAGGAATGTTGTCTTACACACCTACTGTTCAGTCTCTACATCGAAATAGCAATGTCCATCATTACTACTTCGATGTAGAGACTGAAAGGGTCAAGAGTGGGAATAAAATTAAAGGTGAAAGGATATCAATAATAAGACTGTTATGTTGAGTGAATGAGAGGAAGTGTTATACGATCTGTTGAATGGAAAGAACAATTGGGGAAGAAAGGGGCATATGGGAAACACTAATAAAAACAAGGAACGTTTGATAGGACAAGTGTTACCACATCAGCGAATAACCTGTTTGGTGCTAGAGGGAGGTGTATAGGGTAAAAACTACGGAATGGCGGAGATTTGAAGTCATCCTAGAAATAAATGAGGACTTAGGTTGCAAGTGCTACTATGAGATTGTGACGGTACAAACCCCCATTACTAGATGAATAGGTCTAGTATGCAAGGATTGGTTTGTGGAGAGGGAGTGCGCGGCATGGTGCGCGATTCGCGGAAACGCGTGTTGCGCCCGTGCAGGATTTGCAACGGTCGGTGGGATGTTTCCGCCGCCGGGATGCCACGTCGCCCGCAGCTTGTAGCGTTGTTTGGTTTTTCGCGCATTACGCGAAAACTATATAACTTACGGTGAAGAGCGATGCGTCAGTGGATTGTGGTTAGCAATATGCACCATCTGAAAGATAGATCTTTATTTCAAGTCACGAGACGCAGAAGTTATAGTAACCTCAAAATCAATTAATACCACGAATGCAGAAAGATTAATAAAAATAGTAAATAACAACTTAAAGGGATGAGCGAGCACTCATTAAAAAACGTTTCGTCATAGCGCATCGAGTACCGCAGTCATATGTTAAGATTCATAAATAATTAAACCCGTAAAGAGCAATGAACAAAGTTAGATGGAAATTTGTTTATAAAATTCAATAGAAAATTCATGACGTAAAGAACGGCAATATATAATATTTAGGGTGGTATCACACGTATTTAAAATTAGTTAAGCTATACATTTAACTTGCAATAGATTTCATTGTTTGCAAATTATTACTAACATTTATCACCCATAATTAATTAATTATTATAGATACGAAGATTTTGAGCAGCGCAATCTGTAGATCGCTGTAGATTACATCTAAAAACGATGTTATATGCAGTTCTATGTTAAAACTTTGGCCGGCCGTGGTGACCAAGCGGTTAAAGGCGCTACAGTCTGGAACCGCGCGGCCGCTACGGTCGCAGGTTCCAATCCTGCCTCGGGCATGGATGTGTGTGATGTCCTTAGGTTAGTTAGGTTTAAATAGTTCTAAGTTCTAGGGGACTGATGACCTTAGAAGTTAAGTCCCATAGTGCTCAGAGCCATTTGAACCATTTTTTTTTTTTTAACTTTGCAGCACAGATGTCAACAAACAAATTTGCGCTAATTGGCGTAATATTGCAAAAAATAAAACTTAATTTACGGGCGATAGAATAATCCTAGAAATTAATGTAACTTTGTAAATAAGATGTACTTTTAAGCGCGGTTCCGATGGTGTACTTATTTCTGTCGAGGGATAAAATTTGTAACCTTAACTGGTGAGATTGGTACTTGCATAACCAGGGGGGTAGACGTCCGAGGCTGTATAAGCGAGCGGGCATCTTGCCAGGGGTCAGTCGTTGGTCAGTCGTTGGGCAGTCGGGGAGCCAGTGGATGGGGAGCAAGCCCCACATTTGGGTTGCCTATTGTTTAATAGTGCAAGTATGCACGTATATATTTGGTGAACTGGAAGTGCTACGATTATTTGTGTGAGTACGAATTATGAGGTACACATCGGCGTAAGTGAACATGTGACGGTCTGTAAATTCGCGCCAAAACTGCTAGAACAAAGAGGACAGTGATACTTGTGATTCTGTTCGAAAAGAGTGAGTAATTTTCGTTTATAGGAGCCTACATTACTGCTATTGGGGGCTCGGAGTCAAATTACTATTGAAGTAAAACTTTAAACCGTCTCATCAGTACTAACTTCGTTGTGTGAAAGAAAAGGACAACGTCAATAAATAGTGATCGAACTGTGTCGTGAAAAACTGATTTTGCTATAATAATCGCCTAATTTTGTTCCCTAGCATATACTGTACTCATGAATATTAATTCAAAACTATAACAAATGCACGGGTGTGGAACAATGTACTAATGCACCAAGTGTGAAAATCATCTCCTGAGACTTACGTGAGAGACAAAATTTGCACTAACATTTTTAACGAACATTTGTATATGTACATTCGTGAGAACGCTTCAAGCGCTCTTATTTACCGCCCCGTTGCTATGAAGAGTTTAGCAGAGGAGAGGAATTAGTAGTGGACCGCTTCAAAACAAGTCAGAAGATTTATGAGTCAAAGAAAGTATATAAATTCTAGATAACAAATAACTGCTGGTGCTCAAGCGCCAGCTAGCGTTACTACCCTCTAATGCCACGCTGCTGGCACCACAAGTCTCTTCAATTAGTCAAAATACACTGAAGAGAAAGAAATTGGTAATATAATATCGTGTAAGACCCTCGCGAACACGGAGAAGTGCCGCAGCTCGACGTGGCAGGGACTCGACTAGTGTCTGAAGTAGTTCTAGAGGGAACTGACACCATGGATCCTGCGGGGCTGTCCATAAATCCATAATAGTCCGAGTGGGTGGAGATCTCTTCTGAGCAACACATTGCAAGGCATCCGAGATGTGCTCTATAATGTTCACGTCTGGGAGTTGGGTGGGCAGCGGAAGTGTTTAAACTAAGAAGAGTGGTTCTTAAGTGACTCTGCAGGAATTCTGGATTGTGGGGTGTCGCATTATTCTGCTGGAATACGAATGAACAATGGACATGAATTGATTTAGCTAATCAGTCATGATGCTTACTACGTGTCGCCTGTTAGAGTCGTATCTAGACGTATCAGGGGTCCACATCACTCCAACTGCACACGACCCACACCATTACAGGGCCTCCACCAACTTGAACAGTGCCCCGCTGACATGTAGGTTCCACGGATTTATGAGGTTGTCTCCATACCCGTACACGTCCATCCGCTCGATAGAATTTGAAACGAGACTCGTTCGACCATGCGACATGTTTCCAATCATCAATAGTCTAATGTCGGTGTTGACGGGCACATGATAGGCATAAAACTTTGTGTCGTGCAGTTATCAAGGGTACACGAGTGGGCCTTCGGCTCAAGAAGCCCATAGCGATGATGTTTCGTTGAATAGTTCGCACGCTGAAACTTGTTGATGCGCCAGCATTGAAAACTACTGCAGCCGCGCGGGATTAGCCGAGCGGTCTCAGGCGCTGCAGTCATGGACTGTGCGGCTGGTCCCGGCGGAGGTTCGAGTCCTCCCTCGGGCATGGTTGTGTGTGTTTGTCCTTAGGATAATTTAGGCTAAGTAGTGTGTAAGCATAGGGACTGATGACCTTAGCAGTTAAGGCCCATAAGATTTCAGACACAAATTGAAATCGACAGTAATTTGCGGAGGGGTAGCACGTCTGTCACGTTGAACTCTTCAGCCGTCGTTGGTCTCCTTTTTGCATTACTTTTTCCGGTGGCAGCTACGTCGGAGATCTGATGTTTTACCGGGTTCCTGATAGTCACTGTACAGTCGTGAAATGGTCCTACGGGAAAATCCTACTTCATTGCTACCTTAGATATGCTGTGTCCCATCGCTCGTGAGCCGACTATAACATCACATTGAAAATCACTTAAATCTTGATAACCTTTCGTTGTAGCAGCAGTAACCGATCTAGTAACTGCGCCAGACACTTGTCTTATATAGGCGTTGCCGACCACAGAGCCGTATTCTACCTGTTTACATTGTATTTGAATACGCATGGTAATACCAGTTTCTTTAGAGCTTTGGTGTAAAAGAAACGTTTCTTTATTTATTATGTGAACTAGGGTAAACAGCTTAATATGTTGAGGGGTGAAATGGTCACTCTGAAAGTAAAATCGATCGAGTGTTCGAGAATCGTGGAAAACAGCATACTCTTTGCTGGTGAACGGTGTTATTCAGTTCAGTTACCGTGCAGGTGATGAGGCATTACTGTTTAAAATTCTGAGTTTTTGGCACCGGAGGTGCCTAGATCTGTGCGAACAAAGGCGGGAGTCCCAGACAGGCTTTGGATAGAAGCAGATGTACGCAATACCGAATGTAATTTGCAATGAGCGTGCTGGAGAGGTTCACTGATGTATAAATTATGACTGAACCAGTACAGAAGCAAGCGCGTATAATTCTAATGAGCGTGGGTTCGCTCATTAACAGCAGCGGATCCACCGGCAACAGCTAGAAAACCAGATATACAGTCGGAAACACGTCGGCATTGTTCTGCTGCTTCAGCCAGGGCCTCCAACGCTCCCTATCCGACGGTGTATCATATCTTGAGATGCTATGTAAATGTTCAGGTTACAGCACGAAAACCCTAAATGTAGTTCCTCTGTGTACAGTAATTGTAAAGTGCAGCAATAGTAGTAGCTTTTTTTCTTTTGAATCATCCGTTTTCTCACTGGTATGATGTGGATCATCACGAATTCCTTCCCTGCGCCTGCTACCTTTTCATCTCAGAATAGCACTCGCACCCTACCTCCTCAATTATTTGCTGGATGTATTTCAGTCTCCGTATCCTCCTACTGTTTTTATTCTCTACAGCTCCTCTAGTACCGTGGAAATCATTCCCTGGTGTCTTAACAGGTGTTCTATCATTCTGTCCCTCCTCCTTGTCAGTATTTTCCACATATTCCTTTCGGCTCCTATTCTGCGCAGAACGTCCTCATTCCTTACCTCATCAGTCCACCGATAGTCAACATTCGTCTGTAGCACAATATCTCAAATGCTCCTATTCTCTTCTGTTACGCTTTTCCCACAGACCATGTCTCACTACCACAAAACGCTGTGCTCCAAACGTACAGTCTCGGAAATTTCTTCCTCAAATTGACGCCTGAGCTTGATACTCTCGGTCAGAAAGGCCCTCTTTACCAGTGCTAGTCTCTTTTTTATGTCCTCTGTGTTCCGTCCATCATGGGTAACTTAGCTGCCTAAGTAGCAGAATCCCTTACCTTCGTCTTCTTCGCGATCCCCAACTCTGATGTTAAGTTTCTCGCTGTTCAGATTTCTTCTACTTCTCATTACTTTTGTCTTTCTTCAGTTTACTCTCATTCCATATTCTGTAGTCATTGGAATGTTCATTCCATTCAACATATCCCTTAATTGTTGTTCACTTTCGTTGAGGACAGTAATTTCATCAGTGAATCTTATCGTAGATTCCTTTTCCCTTGACTTTTAATCCCACTCGTGAAAGTGTTTTTTTTTTTTTTTTTTTTTTTTTTTTTTTTTTTTTTTTTTTTTTTGGTCATTGCTTCTTCGACATATAGAGTGAACAGTAGGGGCGAAAGTCTACATCCGTGTCTTGCACTCTTGCCCGTTCTTGGTCTTCCACTCTTATCGTTCCCTCTTCGTTCTTCAACGTATTATATATTACTCGTCTTTGCCTATAGCTCACCCTGTTTTTCTCAGAATTTCGAACACCTTGCACCATTCTTGACTGTCGTCCGCTTTTTTTCTATGTAGACAAAACGTATGAATAGGTCTTGATATTTCTATAGTCTTGCTTTCATTATCAGCCGCAACGTCTGAACGGCCTCTCTGGTGCGTTTACCTTTCTTAAAGCCAAACTGATCCTCGTCTAACACATCCTCAATTCTCTTTTCCATCTTTCTGTATATTATTCGTCAGCAACTTGGATGCTTGAGGAGTTAACCTGACTGTACGATAATTCTTGAAGTCGATAGTGTTTTTATCTTCTGAATTATGAGGTGAATTTTTCCGAAAGTCTCATTGTTTATCACCAGTGTCATACATTCTGCACACCAACGTGAATCGTCGTTTTGTTGTCACTCACTGTAGTGATTTTAGTAACTCTGATAGAATGTAATATAATCGTTCTGCCTTATTTGATCTCAAGTCGTCCAAAGCTCTTTTAAATTCTGACTAATACTGGACCCTTATATCTTCCTTGTTGACTTATGTTCCTTCTTCTGTAACATCACACAAGTCCTCGCCACCATAGTGGCCTCCAGTGCACTCTTTCCACCTATCCGCTCTCTCCTCTAAATTGAATCCCTTTCTGGACATTCGAATGACGGACTACTACAAATAATCACGAATAGTAGTAACTACATAGAGTAATACCGTATATAAACGCTATTCTAACCGTTGAGAGCAAAATCCATATTGGCTGTGTTATTGCTATAAGATTTTGCCGTTATTTAAATGTTGCTATCATATGGCTTTTCAGTGAGGGGCTTATTTATCGTGACCCAGAAGCAGCTACACTGCACCAGAGAACCTGATCCGTCGTTGTTTTATGGCAGCGAATATTGGTCTTGTTTTCCGTGGTTTGTGTGTACGTATGAATGCTGTGTGACGTTCCTAACATGACTGTTAGAGTGACTGTGTTTCTATTTTAAGCTTTGCTGTTTTTGAGGTGGATTGTTTTAGCTGTAATCAGTAGTGTAATTATACTTGAATTTTTGGTTTTAGCTAATAATTTCGTGAAGTTTTGTTGGTATTGATGTTAGCTGTTGTGTAGTGGTATTAATACAAGTAGTTACTTCCTTAGTAGGCAGAGAATTTCGAGACCACTATTGTTAGCTCTATAAATAGTTCTACTGGTGTAACTGAACTTAGGTAACGTAGACGTATAGTGTTTTTCGGTAACTACAAAATTTTACCATAAGAGAGAAGTGTGGGCTCTGTCGTAGGTATGTAAGTAGTGGGTTATGGTGTGGGATTTGTTCAAAGTATTTTCATTGGGGGGGGGGGGGGGGGGGGAATGCAGTGGGGAATCCAGTGGTCATTCTAGCGAGATCCTCTCCTGGGATTGCAGAATCTGTAGTAGAAATAAGTTAATAGAGGAGCACGAGCATAAGATCTGTGCCCAAAGGAGGAACTAGGTAGTTTGAGGAGGGTGAAGGGTGGTGGTGTATGGGAACTGGCAGTTAGCAAGAAGGCAGCTAGGAGGAGGTATTCAGACAGTTATACTTTGACTATATGCAATAGGTGTGACTAACTGCCAGAGTGGAGAGGATCCTCTTGTAGCTGCACATATAGGGAACAAGCAGCAGTTAGGAGGCCTAGGTGAGTTGCAAAGTCTAACAGAAAGACGAAGGTTCTGCTGCTAGGTAGGTCACACGGTAGAGGTGTGGGCCAGCAGTTACAGGAAGCGTTGGGGAGTGAGTACAAGGTCACCAGCACTGCGAAGCCTAGTGCAGGGTTGACTCGCGTGACTGACAGCATAGGGGCGTTGTGTACGAATATTACGAAGGAGGATCAGGTGGTAATACTGGGTGGGGCAGGGAACAGTCTTGATAGGGATGGGGAATATGATGTAGGTGGTGACCTGGTAAATATAGCTACTCAAACTGGTGGCACTAATGTGCATTTCGTACAACTTTTTAGCGTCATGATCGGCCTCATCTTAATGCGGCTGTTAGATGCGTTATCACGGGGCTGGAGAGGGCTTTGATGGCAGAGGGCATAGGTTACATTTCAGTGGTGATGGTTGGTTCTATAAGTAGCTCGGGTTTCACTAGGCATGGCGTGCACCTCCATAGGTATGGGAAGGAAGCTTCCAGGTGACAGTGTAGTGGGTGGTGGTGGGATCGCTCATGGATAAATTCCTGTAGTAGTTGGTGTTAGAGCTGCGCCTTTTTTAGATTGAAGTCAGCTGATAGGTATACTTGCTTAAAGGGAGTCCCTCTGACTAAGGGCTCACCTTCAGAGGACATAATGGTTCCAGGTAGAGAAGGAATTAGTATATTTCATCAAAATATAAGAGGGAATAGAGATAAAGTCAAAGAACTGCTTATAGATGTTGACTCTGAAATATATATAGTTAAGGCTCACCGGCCACTTCTTCTTCTGTGCGATTGCACAGTGCCCAAACTCTTACGGGAATCGGCAACGCGCCGCGAGTAATGAGTATAATGGGCGGGGGTACTACGAATGTAGTGTGGGACAATACGTTGAGAATGTGGGTTTCGCCGGAGGCGTGCCAGAGATAAATCCCTGCAGTCGCGCTATCCTCTGTGTCCTCGGTGGCTCAGATAAATAGAGCGTCTGCCATGTAAGCAGGATATCCCGGGTTCGAGTCTCGGCCGGGGCACACATTTTCATCTGTCCCAGTGGATGTATGTCAACGCCTGTAAGCAGCTAAAGGTGTTTACTTCATTGTAATTTCTGAAATTATCGGTATATCGGAGCACTACTTAAATAATTTGACAATTCACAGGCTTCCTTTACCAGGATACAGATTAGCTGGCTGTTTCTCAAGTAGTTGCTTGCGTGGTAGGGTAGTGGCTATATAGGTAAAAAACAGTATTTCATTTGAGTCCATGGACGTATCACGGCACTGAAATGAACAAATACACTCCTGGAAATGGAAAAAAGAACACATTGACACCGGTGTGTCAGACCCACCATACTTGCTCCGGACACTGCGAGAGGGCTGTACAAGCAATGATCACACGCACGGCACAGCGGACACACCAGGAACCGCGGTGTTGGCCGTCGAATGGCGCTAGCTGCGCAGCATTTGTGCACCGTCGCCGTCAGTGTCAGCCAGTTTGCCGTGGCATACGGAGCTCCATCGCAGTCTTTAACACTGGTAGCATGCCGCGACAGCGTGGACGTGAACCGTATGTGCAGTTGACGGACTTTGAGCGAGGGCGTATAGTGGGCATGCGGGAGGCCGGGTGGACGTACCGCCGAATTGCTCAACACGTGGGGCGTGAGGTCTCCACAGTACATCGATGTTGTCGCCAGTGGTTGGCGGAAGGTGCACGTGCCCGTCGACCTGGGACCGGACCGCAGCGACGCACGGATGCACGCCAAGACCGTAGGATCCTACGCAGTGCCGTAGGGGACCGCACCGCCACTTCCCAGCAAATTAGGGACACTGTTGCTCCTGGGGTATCGGCGAGGACCATTCGCAACCGTCTCCATGAAGCTGGGCTACGGTCCCGCACACCGTTAGGCCGTCTTCCGCTCACGCCCCAACATCGTGCAGCCCGCCTCCAGTGGTGTCGCGACAGGCGTGAATGGAGGGACGAGGCACACAGGTCCAACACCCGGCATCATGGTGTGGGGAGCGATCTCCTACACTGGCCGTACACCACTGGTGATCGTCGAGGGGACACCGAATAGTGCACGGTGCATCCAAACCGTCATCGAACCCATCGTTCTACCATTCCTAGACCGGCAAGGGAACTTGCTGTTCCAACAGGACAATGCACGTCCGCATGTATCCCGTGCCACCCAACGTGCTCTAGAAGGTGTAAGTCAACTACCCTGGCCAGCAAGATCTCGGGATCTGTCCCCCATTGATCATGTTTGGGACTGGATGAAGCTTCGTCTCACGCGGTCTGCACGTCCAGCACGAACGCTGGTCCAACTGAGGCGCCAGGTGGAAATGGCATGGCAAGCCGTTCCACAGGACTACATCCAGCATCTCTACGATCGTCTCCATGGGAGAATAGCAGCCTGCATTGCTGCGAAAGGTGGATATACACTGTACTAGTGCCGACATTGTGCATGCTCTGTTGCCTGTGTCTATGTGCCTGTGGTTCTGTCAGTGTGATCATGTGATGTATCTGACCCCAGGAATGTGTCAATAAAGTTTCCCCTTCCTGGGACAATGAATTCACGGTGTTCTTATTTCAATTTCCAGGAGTGTACTTGAATGTTATGCAGGGCAGTTGAATTTAGTGAAACTAAGCTTCTAATAGTTGTTGTTTATAGGTCCCCTAACTCTGACTTCAGAGCACTTCTGCTCAAGCTAGAGAGCGTTCTTGATTCACTTTGTAGGAAGTACCATAAAATAGTTATATGTGGTGACTTCAGTATAAATTTTGTATATGATGGTGCAAGAAAAAGGATGTTGGTAGATCTTCTAACTTCATATAATCTGATGCAGACGATGTTTTTCCCACTAGGGTACAGGGGAACAGTAGCACAGACGTAGACATTCTTCATTACTAGATGGGCAGTCTCTTTGTAAAAGGGTAAATGGTCTTTCAGACCATGATGCACAAATTTTAACACTAAAAGGCTTTTATACTCAAACAAATGTCACATATAATTACAAACTATATAGGAAAGTTAATCAAACAGCAATAGAAAGATTTTTAAACCTTGTCAGAGAACAAGAGTGGCAGGATGTTTATAATGCTGATAACAAAGATGATGAATACAATGCTTTCGTTAACACATTTCTCATGCTCTTTGAGAGTTGCTTCCCATTAGCACATTCTAACCGGGGTACTAGCAGTAATAGGCATCCCGGGTGGCTGAATAGTTCGATGAGGATATCATGTAGAACAAAGCAGGAATTATATCAAAATGTTAGAAGTAGTCACAATCAAGCTACAGTAGCCCATTACAAACAGTATTGTAAGTTGCTTAAAGATGTTATTAGGAAGGCAAAGAGTCTGTGGTATGCAAGTAGAATAGCTGATTCACAGGATAAAATTAAAATCATATGATCAGTTGTGAAGGACGTGTGTGATAGTAGCATAAGGTCGACGATACAAAGTCGGTTCGTAGTAAAAATATTTCGTTACTGATCATTTTCTGAGTATTGCTGGTGAATTAAATAAAAATTTAGTTTCTACAGGAATCGTATAAATTTCTTGGCAAATGCCTTTCCGAGATCGATGTCTGAAATATTCCTCTGTGATACAGGCAAGACGGAGGCTGAGTCAGTAACTAAATCACTGACGTTTAAGGACTCTTATGGATATGTTGCAGTGCCTAGAAGAATATTAAAGTACTGTGCTGCACAAGTTAGCCCTGTATTTAGTCATATTTGTAGTTTTTCCTTTTGTAATGGTCAGATTCCTGAACGATTAAAGTACTCAGTAGTAAAGCAGCTTTATAAAAAGGAAGAAAGGGATAATGTAGACAATTTTAGACCTATTTCTATGCTGTCAGTCTTTGCAAACGTTTTTAAAAAAGCCGTGTATGTAAGCACAATTGATCATTTTATATCACTCGATTTGCTATCAAATGTACAGTTCCACCTTAGAAGTCATTTAACAACTGAAAATGCTATATTCTCTTTTCTTTTTGAGGTACTGGATGGGTAAAATAAAAGGTTTCTAACGCTAGGCATATTTTTTGATTCAACAAAAGCATTTCTGTTGATTACAAAACATTGCTCCAGAAGTTGGACCATTAGGGATTACGACGAGTAGCTCACAGCTGGTTCATCTCTTTCTTTAGCAACAGACAGCAAAAGGTCGTTATTCATAATGAGAATGGCTGTGATATGAGGTCCGAGTGGGGTATGGTCAAGTGGGGGATGCCCCGGGGATCAGTGTTGGGGCCACTCCTGTTCCTTATTTATATAAATGATCTGCCCTGTAGTATTACAGGCAACTATAAAATATTTCTGTTTGTTGATGACACTAGCTTGGTAGTATAGGATGATGTGTGTAACAATGGCTCGATTTCAAGTAGTGAGTTTCATTACCTACATTCATGGCTTGTAGAAAATAAACTAACGCTAAATCACAGTAAGACTCAGTTTTTATAGTTTCTAACACACAATTCAACAAAGCCTCACGTTTTAATTTCACAGAATGGGCATATGATTAGTGAAACTGAACAGTTCAAATTTCTAGATGTTCAGATACATAGTGGAAAGCCCAAGTTCAGGATCCTGCCATTTTTACTAATAGCAAGGTATCTGAAGTGAATGGTCGTTCGACACGAAAATTAGCCTACTTTGCTTATTTTCATTCGCTTGATGTTATATTTTGGGGTAACGCTTCCCGTTCTAAAAGGATATTTTTGGCTCACGAACGGGCAGTTGGGTGGTGTAAGTTCACCAACCTCTTGTCGACCCCTGATCACGAGTCTGTGTATTTTGACATTGGCCTCTCAACATATACATTCCTTACTGTCATTTCCTGTTAACAATATTAGCTTATTCCCAAGAACAAGCAAGTTTCATTCAGTTAATACTCGGCAGAAATCAAACCTGCATTTGAATCGGACATCCCCAACTCTTGTGCAAAAAGGTGTGCAGTATACTGCTACATCCATTTTAAATAAACTACCATAAGAATTCAAAAATCTTACCAGTAATCCACGCGCTTTCAAATCGAAACTGAAGAGTTTCCTCATGGGTCACTCCTTGTATACTGTCGAGGAGTTCCTTGAAAAATTAAGCTGATTCTTGTTGTATTGTTGACTGCGTTTACTTAAACTTATGGACTGACTTTTATCAGGTTCATAAACATTTTATTTTTATCAGTTATTACTTTTACGTTGTGATTTCCTGTACCGACACGTTCCATGACCTTGGAGATTTGCTCCTCAATTTGGTCCTGCAGAACGTGACGTGTAAATAAATGACGTGTAAATAAGTAAATAATAAAAAGTCACGTGATTTTATGCTTTCCTTTATGTTACATTGTTTCAGAAGTGTTTTTAAAGTAGACTGGTAAGAATTTAGCTTGATTTCTGCATTCACATAGGTAATTTCCTGTTGAACTGGATAAACGATCTATTGAGTACGTAATGTAAATTGAGAATAAAACTAAGAAAGACGGAGGTGTTAACGAGCCACAAAATGAAACTCGAAGAAAATCATTAATTCGAAACTACAGATCAGAGCTGTGGAAGCAAATGGACGAAACAGGGAGCGTATAAGAAGCAAAACAGCGAAAAGACTACATTCCTAGTCAAACGAAATCTATTAATATCAAATACAGCCATCGGTTAATTAATAAATTTCTGGGTATGTACGTGTGGAACACACTATAGTATAGAAGACAACCAAGACTCTTGGGATACCTGTAGTAGACGAAAATCGAAAAATTTGACGGTTGCTGTTACAAAAAATCTCTCATATAAGTGGATATGGTGTGTTCTTTTGCAGGCTCGTCGAGGAAAGCACCTAGTGGGAAACACTATTTATAGAAGGGAGAGAGCAATAAGAAAGGTTGTAACACATCAGGAAGCACTTTCCGTGGTTCCTTGAACTTTTGCCTTTTCCATTGACGTGAAAGAATGATGCGTTAGTACAGTCTTGTTTCGTTACATACTGTAGGTTTTGGTCTCTGTTACAGCATGTGGAGAACGCTGGATTCATAAAAAATTATTAATGTAAGTGCTACTCTGAGATGAAGATGTCGGTACTAGACAGGAAGTTCTAGAGGGCTGAGACGACCGCCTCCACCCTCTCCCCTCCTCCACCCCCCCCCCCCGAAATAAAAAACAAAAGAGAAAGAACACGTGGTGCTCGTACCTTTTCTGCGGAAAATTAACCAAAAAGTAAACTTTTGGCATTTACTGGGTGAAAGGACGTCAGTAATTTGTACGCCTACATTCATTCCACTGTAAAAGTGCATGATAGATAAGTACTTCCCATCGAAGAAAGTTTTCGGATATCTTCTTGATCCATTCACGTCTGGAGTGCGGGAAGAAAGACTGATTACGTACGTCATAAATAGTCTGATTTCCTTACGGGAGCGATACTCAAGAGGCTGTAATATATTCCTGGACTTTCCACGTAACACTGGGTTTTGTAAGTTTATAAGTTGAGTTTTTCGGAATAGTTGACTTCTATATTCAAAGCTTGGCCAACTCAGAAATTCCATTATCTCAGTGACGCTTTCCCACGCGTCCAACGAGCCTGTGACCATTAGTGCTAGCTTTCATCGTGTATGTTCAATAAGTCTGTTAATTTATTTGGTATGGGTTCGAAACACTATAGCAAGATTTTAGGATGAACGTCAAGAGTGATTTGTAAACCATCTCCTTTGTAAATTCACTGTGATTTACGAGTATCCTAGCAATGAGGTGAAGTCTACCAACTGCTTCGCCTACGACTGAGCCATGTAATCATCCAGTTTCATAACGCCCACAGAGACACACCTATGCGTTAAATCAGTGTGGGTTTAGGCCTCTTAGAGGTTGTCAGGATCAGATCTTTAGCTTACGGCAAATAATGCAGAAGTGTTACGAGTGGAACAGGGAATTGTATCTAGAAAACGCATATGACCGGGTTCCTAGGAGGAAGTTATTGTCTGTTATACGAGTTTATGGAATAGGAGGCAAACATTTGCAAGCAATTAAAGGTCTTTACATAGATAGTCAGGCAGTAGTTAGAGTTGACGATAAGTTGAGTTCATGGTTCAGAGTAGTTTCAGGGGTAAGACAAGGCTGCAACCTGTCTCCACTGTTGTTCATATTATTCTGCAAGAAGGAAGTCAGTACCAAGACTAAGTTCAATCTTTCGACCAACTTTGTTGTATGGGAGCGAAAGCTGGGTGGATTCATGCTACCTTATCAATAAGGTTGAGGTTACGGATATGAGAGTAGCTAGGATGATTGCAGGTACTAGTAGATGGGAACAATGGCAGGAGGGTGTCCACAATGAGGCAATCAAAGAAAAACTGGGAATGAACTCTATAGATGTAGCAGTCATGATGAACAGGCTTAGATGGTGGGGTCATGTTACAAGCATGGGAGAAGCAAGGTTTCCATAGAGACTCATGGGTTCAGCAGTAGAGGGTAGGAGGAGTCGGGGTAGACCAAGGAGAAAGTACCTGGATTCGGTTAAGAATGATTTTTAAGTAATAGGCTTAACATAAGAAGAGGCACCAATGTTATCACTGAATAGGGGACCATGGAGGAATTTTATAATGGGGACTATGCTGTAGACTGAACGCTGAAAGGCATTATCAGTCTTAAATGACGATGATGATGATGACGGAAATTTTATCGCACAACCGCATTAACTGCCATGCTGACAAGAGAAATGTGCAGAAGAATGAAAAAGAAAATTGCGAATCTGTTAGATGACGATCAAATTGGATTTAGCAAATGTAAAGGGACAAGAGTGCAGGACCTGACGTTGCAGATGATAGAGAGAGCAAGAAAACTCAAGAGAATTTCATAAGATTTATAAACATGTAAAAAGCATTCGACAATCTAAAATGATAGAAGAGGTTCGAAATTCTGAAAAAAGTAGGAATAAGATAAAGGGAAAGACGTGTAACATATCATCTGTTGAAGAACAAAGAGGGGCCGGCCGTTGTGGCCGAGCGAGCGATTCTAGGCGCTTCAGTCTGGAACCGCGCGACCGCTACGGTAGCAGGCTCGAATCCTGCCTCGGGCATGGATGTATGTGATGTCCTTAGGTTAGTTAGGTTTATGCTGTTCTAAGTTCTAGGGGACTGATGACCTCAGAAGTTAAGTCCCATAGCGCTCAGAGCCATTTGAACCATTTGAACAAAGAGGGAACGATATGAGTGGAAGACCAAGAATGAACTGTCCCGCGTCCGGCCATCCTGATTTAGGTTTTCCGTGATTTCCCTAAATCGCTCCAGGCAAATGCTGGGATGGTTCCTTTCAAAGGGCACGGCCGACTTCCTTCCCCGTCCTTCCCTAATCCGATGAGACCGATGACCTTGCTGTCTGGTCTCCTTCCCCAAAACCAACCAACTAAGAATGAACTGCTTGGATTGAAAAGGGTCGGAGGCCAGGATGCTGTCTTTCACCCCTACAGCTCAACATACACATCGAAGAAGCAATGATGGAAACAAAGTATGAAGAGTGTAATTAAAATTCGCTGTGAAAGTATATGAATGATAAGATCCTGCTCGATGCAAGGAGGATGGAAAAAGCAAAGAGGACAATCCTAGCCAAGAGCAGGCTACTGGTATCAAATACGGACCTTAATTTGAGGAAGAAGCTTCTCAGAAAGTACGTTTGATAAACAGGAGCAGAAGAGAATCAGAGCGTTTGAGGTGCGATGCTACAGAAGAATTTTAAAAATTAGGTGGATTGATAAGGTAAGAAACGAGGTTCTCCGCAGAATCGGCAAAAAGGGAACACGCAAGAAACACTGACAAGTAGAAGGGACAGGATGGTAAGATACGTGTTAAATCATTAGGGTAAAACCACCAAGATGCTAGAGAGAGCTGAAGAGGGTATAGAGGAAGACTGATATTGGAATACACCGAACAAATAATGGAGGGCGTAAGATGCAAGAGTGCAACAGCTCTGAGATGGAGAGGTTAGAGCTGGAGGGGAATTCATGGTAGTCCGTTTCAAACCAGGCTGTTGACCAAAACAAAATAAAATAAAAAATGAAAAAGTAAAGAAGTGAATCGTTAGGCGTCTTTTTACGTCAAAAGCAAAATTGCCTGTGTGTTACCGCGCATGTAGCACATTGGTCATTAATGGGCCGTTTTTAAACATTAAAACGCGATTAGTGGGACGTAATCGAAAAGTTAATGTTCCAGATGAATTGGGAATTAATAGAGCACTGTTTCCTCCGAAGGCAGTGGTGATTCATAACGACGCATTTGCATTTATGTTGCAGGCTGCTCATTTGCGAACCCATGTTTACTGGGGTGTTCTTATTTGTTACACCAATCTGCATGATATCCACTGATTGAAAATCGGTATATATCTGACGCATGTCCATCGATTTCACTCCGTCGTCGATTGAGACAGACATAGATACTGGCGTGTGGTTCGAGGCCAGAGGGCGCGGCTCGCAGCAGTGAGTTGTGAGTTCGAAGTGAGTCCTGGAGAAAGAAAGATAGAGGCAGCCGGCGGACTCGACGGGGAGCCCGCTTCGAAGCGCCGGCTTTGGGATCGGTATTGTGTACACGGGTTACCGCTGTCAACAGAAGCGTGTGCGAGATACCGAGGCAATCTGCTGGCGCCGGGCTTGAGGCCGTGGCACTGGGTTCGATGCCGGGATGTGAGCTTGCCATCCGGCTGCGAGTCCGCCTTGCCTGTGGACCTACGGTGAGCACTCTCGAACTTTGTGTGTGTGTGTGTGTGTGTGTGTGTGTGTGTGTGGTGGGGTGGAGGAGGGGACTCGAAGCTGAGTGTGTGCTCTGGTTTCCCATGCTTAGGTAACTCAGAAATTTTGAAAGGCACTGATTTTGCAGAATATGCATATGTGTAGAGAGTGTCTTTCGTTAAGATCCCTTGTGGCTGGCGTGCGACATAAATTATCGTAAGGAATGTGTCAGAACTCTCCATTACATTGAAAACAATATAGCCAACTTAACGCTATTCCTTGCATTGTGTAAAACTGGAAATAAGAAGCACTCAGATATCGATAGTAACAATCTGGGAGCCACAATCACATAGTGCTGTCTCAGTGAAAGGACACTGAAAAGACAAGCCACTGTATCACTAAAAATGCAGTTTCTCCAACTCAAGGTGTCAGTGAGATAGACACTGTACACAACGCTGCATGATTCTTCTACACTCTACGATTCTACGTTAAGGTATTAGTGATGTAGACACTAAATACACCTCCATACACAGTTCAAGACGTTGCTTCTGCACTCATATTTATAAAGGTGGGCAAAGTGCAAAAAAATACAAATTTCGCTGTGCAGTAAACATTCCCTTTTTACAAAACAATAACACTCTACACAATCTTATTCTTATTTTTCTAAAGTGTGCACGTTGAAGTTTTCATGTATTAAAATGTACTTAATTACTTATTTTAAAAGGCTTCCGAAACGGTCACAAGATAATTGAGCCAATAATGAACAATCCTTCTGACATTAAAAGAACTTCTACATTTTTATGCATTTTGTTTAAATATTTGAACGTTTTTAGAAAACAAGAAATGCTTCACTATATTCTTTACTGTCTAGCCCATATGTTTATAAATACATATGTTTCATAATTAAGAATTTGTAGGTCCTTTTGTCCTATTTGTACACAAGTCCCGTTCAGATTCTTAAGGAAGCGACAGGGAGACATGTAAGAGTTGTGTGAGAACTCTCCATTACATTGAAAACAATATAGCCTACCTAACGCTATTCTTTGCATTGTGTAAAATTGGATAGAAAGAAGCACTCAGATATCGATAGTAGCAATATGAGTGCGAAACATGGGAGCGAGATTCTAAGCATTGTTGTGAGACGAAGTCTGTCTGCAAAAGTTGAAGTGGTAGTTTCGGTCGAGAGCTCGAAGAAAGAAGACGTTTCATGTTGCGCTCACGTGGGTTATGGCAGAACTTACCACACTCAAGGCCTAATTTCATTTACATAGCCAGGAGAGATATTGATTGCTTAACCACGCTTGAAGGCGAAACTCAAGGTAAAATTCGCAAACATAGCGCAAAAGCAATCGCAGGGTTAGGCTCGTGATTGTTAGTCCGAGTTTGCAATAATGTTATGTTTCGCATGTCAGTTAAAGAAGCCTCCTTATCCTCTAAATAATAATTATTATACTCCACATCTAATTAAAAATAAATGCTGTGGTTATTAAATGTTAATGTAACTTTCAAATTCAAATAATTTGTTAATCTACCTGACACTACTGCTTTCACTCTCGCGGACAGAACTCGTCTCACAACAATGATTAGAATCGCGCTCCCACGTTCCGCCCCTAGATAGTTACACTACTGGCCATTAAAATTGTTACGCCACGAAGATGACGTGCTACAGACGCGAAATTTAACCGACAGGATATGCAAATGATTAGCTTTTCAGAGCAAAAAAATGGTTCAAATGGCTCTGAGCACTATGGGACTTAACATCTATGGTCATCAGCCCCCAGAACTTAGAACTACTTAAACCTAAATAACCTAAGGACAGCACACAACACCCAGCCATCACGAGACAGAGAAAATCCCTGACCCCGCCGGGAATCGAACCCGGGAACCCGAGCGTGGGAAGCGAGAACGCTACCGCACGACCACGAGATGCGGGCTTTTCAGAGCATTCACACAAGGTTGGCGCCGTTGGCGACACCTACAACGTGCTGACATGAGGAAAGTTTCCAACCGATTTCTCATACACAAACAGCAGTTGAACGGCGTTGCCTGGCGAAACGCTGTTGTGATGCCTCGTGTAAGGAGGAGAAATGCGTACCATCACGTTTCCGACTTTGATAAAGGTCGGATTGTAGCCTATCGCGATTGCGGTTTATCGTATCGCGACATTGCTGCTCACGTTGGTCGAGATCGAATGACTGTTAGCAGAATGTGGAACCGGTGGGTTCAGGAGGGTAATACGGAACGCCGTGCTGGATCCCAACGGCCTCGTATCACTAGCAGTCGAGATGACTGGCATCATATCCGCATGGCTGTAATGGATTGTGCAGCCACGTCTCGATCCTCGATCCCTGAGTCAACAGATGGGGACGTTTGCAAGACAACAACCATCTGCACGAACAGTTCGTTGACGTTTGCAGCAGTATGGACTATTAGCTCGGAGACCATCGCTGCGGTTACCCTTGACGCTGCATCACAGACAGGAGCGCCTGCGATGGTGTACTCAAGGACGAACCTGGGTGTACGAATGGCAAAACGTCATTTTTCCGGATGAATCCAAGTTCGGTTTACTGCATCATGATGGTCGCATCCGCGTTTGGCGACATCGCGGTGAACGCACATTGGAAGCGTGTATTCGTCATCGCCATACTGGCGTATCATCTGGCGTGATGGTACGGGGTGCCATTGGGTACACGTCTCGGTGACTTCTTGTTCGCATTGACAGCACTTTGAACTGTGGACGTTACTTTTCAGATATGTTACGATCCGTGGCTCTACCTTTCATTCGATCCCTGCGAAACCCTACATTTCAGCAGGATAATGCACGACCGCATGTTGCAGGTCCTGTATGGGCCTTTCTGGATACAGAAAATGTTCGACTGCTGCCCTGGCCAGCACATTCTCCAGATCTCTCACCTACTGAAAACGTCTGGTCTATGGTGGCCGAGCTACTGGCTCGTCACAATACTCCAGTCACTACTCTTGATGAACTGTGGTATCCTGTTGAAGCAGCGTGGGAAGCTGTACCTGTACACGCCATCCACGCTCTGTTTGACTCAATGCCCAGGCATATCAAGGCCGTTATTACGGCCAAGGGTGGTTGTTCTGGGTACTGATTTCTCAGGATCTATGCACCCAAATTGCGAGAAAATGTAATCACATGTCATTTCTAGTGTAATATGTTTGTCCAATGAATACCCATGTATCGTCTGGTGTAGCAATTTTAATGGCCAGTAGTGTACTTTCGATATCTAAGTGCTTACTTATTTCCAGTTTTACACAGTGCAAAGAATAGTGTTAAGTTGGCTATATTTTTGTCAGTGTAATGGAGAGTTCTGACACTCCTTACATAATGCTGTACCTAGAATGAAAGTTTCACTCTGCAGCTTGGTGTGCGCTGACATGAAACTTCGTGGCAGATTACAACTGTGTGCCAAACAGAGATTCGTCCTCGTAACCTTGGTCTTTCGCAGGCAAGTGCTCTACCGACTTTTGTTTTAATCTCATCTTTTTCGTAATTGAGCGTTGTACAATATTTTTTTGTGCGGACGTCCGATTTTTTTTCCCTTGCTGCAGAGGGCAGCTAACCCTCTGTCCGACTGAGCTACACAACCACGGCTCAAGACCCGTCCTCAGAGCTTTACTTCCGACAGTATTTTGAGCACACTTGTTCATGAAATAGATGGGGCCCCATTTTCATAATCGTACGTATAAGTCTTATTACGCCCACTTTTCCTAGTAGTTATTGGTTATAACGTGTCACTGATTAACATGGGCTGATTCTTAAACGTTCTTGAATGCTGCTTACCATCAATACATCTAATGTGTTTTCATTTCTCTGTTGAAATATTGTCGGTTTCATATAGACTGAAGCACGAGCGTGAAAAGTACAAATAGGTATATTTGCTCTTTATTTACCTCCTGCAGTTATGTTACTGGTATCTCAATGTTTCTCAAATTCTCGCTCATTTGCTTACATGCCGTTGTCATAGAGAAATTCTTCTGCTCAGTTATTGTTACTCACTACGCAGCATTGTCAATCTTTATTTTTGTTTAATTGTTCTGTTGTCACAAGATGGCGTTTTGTACTAAGAAACGAAGTGGAATATCAGAAATTTTATGGTCGGTACTTTTAACTGACATTTTTAGAGAAATGTCTTTTCTGGAGCAAATATCAGGTCTTGCTTTCCAGCACTTGAACGCTTCCAGCTCCCCGCTAGCTGCCTTATTACACTAACCTTTGTACATGAGTAAATGCAGTTTCCTTGTAGAAGTCATGCTTTCTAATCCATTTAGTCATTTGTGTAAATAGTGGAAATTAATGATAACATCATTTGCGGTTACTTTTATGACGGAAGATTTCTTCTATTCGTTGACATACTGTGTTCTGCTTATCAGGAACTGGTCAGTACATTCTAAAAGCTCTTATGATATTATATACGGTAGTATTTAGTTCGTTGGGTGACCGTATGGGACTGTATCGGACGCCTTCCGCAATTCAGGTACACGACAACAAACTGTATGTGATACTGTTTTCTGATTCTTGTGGAGGAACCAAACGAGCTGGATTTCACTTAATCGTTATTCGCGGAATCCCTTTTGTTTCCTAGAAAGCGTAACTTCGGTCACCAGAAATGCCATAAACCTAAGATCCCACAGACTGACGTAAGCCATATAGGCCTCTGGTTGTGTACTTTTGTTCTACAGCAACAGCGAATTTTTCGATTCAATAGGAACGTTTCGCTCCTCCAGGAACCTAACGGACAGTATTTTGTTCCAGTGATTTCACTGGAATGTAGTTTTTTTAAAGTAAATGTCAGTCTTTGATGCTCATTATATTTTCGTTACACAGCAAAATTTGTGCTCTTTGGTATCACGAACGTAGCACAACGCTTCCTGCTCAACTATTCACTGGTCCCCCTCATTCGCAATCTACACTCATGCTCATAAATTAAAGATAACGCTGATGCATGATGAAGCAACGCTCTGGTGGTCGGTTTGAGGATTTAAATCACCTCGGGGTATGACCATGCGGTGCTTTTGACCTGCAGTCCACATACGCAGAGGTGTGTTGGTGCATGTCAGAGTACGGTGCAGCGAGTAAGTGTGCAGATATTTTCAGACGTGCTAATTGTGACTGTGTGTTGAAAATGGCTCAAAGAACACATATTGATGACGTTATGAGGGGTAGAACACAAAGGTGACTGGAGGCTGGTCAAACACCGCAGGTCGTAGCACGGACCCTCCGTGTGCCACAAAGTGTGATCACAAGATTATGGCAACAATTCCAGCAGACAGGAAACGTGTCCAGGCGCTACAGTACGAGACGTCCACAGGGTACAACACAACAAGAAGTCCGCTATCTCACCATCAGTGCCCGCAGACGGCTACGGAGTACTGCAGGTAGCTTTGCTCGGGACTTTACTACAGCCACTGGAACAGTTGTCTCCAGACACACAGTCTACAGACGACATGGTTTATTTGCCCAGAGACCTGCAAGGTGCATCCCTCTGACGCCTGGTCACAGGAAAGCCGTAAAGCCTAGTGTCAAGAACACAGTACATGGTCATTGGAACAGTGGTTCCAGGTTATGTTCAGGTATAGTCCGAACAGTGATTCACGCCGGGTTTTCAACTGGCGTGAGCCAGTAACCAGATACCAACCGCATAATGTCCTTGAAAGGAACCTGTATGGAGGTCGTGGTTTGATGATGTGGACTGGGATTATGACCTGTGCACGTACACCCCTGTATGTCTCTGAGAGTGGAACTGTAACAGGTCAGGTGTATCGGGACGTCATTTTGAATCAGTAAGTTAAAGGCGCTACAGTCTGGAACCGTACGACCGCTACGGTCGCAGGTTCGAATCCTGCCTCGGGCATGGATGTGTGTGATGTCCTTAGGTTAGTTAGGTTTAAGTAGTTCTAAGTTATAGGGGACTTATGACCACAGCAGTTGAGTCCCATAGTGCTCAGAGCCATTTGAACCATTTTTTTGAATCAGTAAGTCCGCCATTTCAGGGGTGCAGTGGGTCCCACCTTCTTCCTGATGGATGATGACGCACGGCCCCAACGAGCTGCCATCGTGGAGGAGCACCTTGAAACAGAAGATATCGGGCGAATGGAGTGGCCTGCCTGTTCTCCAGACCTAAACCCCATCGAGCACGTCTGGGATAGTCTCGGTCGACGTATAGCTGCACGTCTTCAAACCCCTAGGACACTTCAGGAGCTCCGACAGGCACTGGTGCAAGAATGGGAGGCTATACCCCACTAGCTGCTCGACCACCTTATCCAGAGTACGCCAGCACGTTGTGCGGCCTGTGTACGTGTGCGTGGTGGTCATATCCCATATTGATGTCGGGGTACATGCGCAGGAAACAGTGGCGTTTTGTGGCACATATGTTTCGGGACGGTTTTCTCAACTTATCACAGATCTGTGTCGTGTGTGTTCCCTATGTGCCTATGCTATTAGCGCCAGTTTTGTGTAGTGCCGCGTTGTGTGGCACCACATTTTTCAATTATCCTTAATTTATGAGCATGAGTGAAGATTACCCTGATTATCAGCTGACTGATTGTGGCTTGTATGTAGAATTCGGTACGATGTTTCGAACGCTACACGGAACTAATTCTCTTCACTGGGCTTCCGCTTGTTAGTGGTAATGGTAGCCTGGTTAAGTGTACTGCCATAACAAAAGCAAGTGAATCCGTTTATTCTACACTTTGGATGTAGACTTTTGACATCCACAACTTGAATCATGTATGTGCTTCACCACTTGTACTAATCTGTAGATGATGTTTGCCTGAAACATGGTACCTTCATTTGCGTATCGTGCACAGAATGACCTGTTAGTCCTATCGACCTGTAGAGGCACTTGGAACATCGAAAAGAGAACGTAGGAAACTTTCGCATCATTTCTTGAAAGATGACAGTCTCAGTTGCAACATCTTTTTCATTTGCAGGAAATGACTCGTTTCAGCCTTTTGGTGCATCATCAGATTGGCGTGAAAATTAATGTGGGAAACCAACATTGGTTCAATAATGTCCACATACGGCAGTAAGATAAAATTTTGTAAGGAACCATCGTCATATCGTCATGGAATGAATGAAAGCATTACGGAACGTAACACGGAGCTAACAGTGTTCCAGTGAATGCAGCGCCGTATACAGCTGAGAAATACACTGAAGCACCAAAGAGACTGGTATAGGTATGTTTATTCAAACTCAGAGATATGTTAACAGGCAGAATACGGCACTGCGGTCGGTAACGTGTATATAAGACAAGTGTCCGCTGCAGTTTTGGATCGGTTACTGCTGCTACAACGAAAGGTTATCATGATTTAAATGAGTTTGAGTGGTGTTATAGTTGGCGCACGAGCGATGGGACACAGCATCACCGAGGTAGCGATGAAGTGGTGATATTCCCGTACAACCATTTCACGAGTGTACCGTGAATATCAGGAATCCGGTAAAACACCAAATCTCCGACATAGCTACGTCCGGAAAAAGAGCCTGCAAGTGCGGGACCAGCGACGACTGAAGAGAATCGTTCGACGTGACACAAGTGCAGCCTCTCCGCAAACTGCTGCAGATTTCAATGCTGAGCCATCAACAAGTGTCAGTGTGCGAACCATTCAACGAAACATCATCGATATGGGCTTTCGGAGCCGAGGGCCCATTTTGTAGCCTAGATGACTGCACGGCACAAAGCTTTGCGCCTCGCCTGGGGCCGTCAATACCGACACTGGACTGTTGATGACTGGAAACATGTTACCTGTTCGGGCGAGTCTCATTTAAAATTGTATCGAACGGATGAACGTGTACGGGTACGGTGACAACCTCATGATTTAATGGGCTCCGCTTGTCAGCAGTGGAATGTTCAAGGTGGTGCAGGTTCTGTAATGGCGTTGGGCGTATGCAGTTGGCGTGATACGGGACCCCTGATATGTCCAGATACGTCTCTGACAAGTGACACGTACGCAAGCATCCTGTCTGATCGGATGCATCCATTCATGTCCATTGTGAATTCAGACGGACTTCGGCCATTCCAGCAGGACAGTGCAACACCCCACAAGTTCAGAATTGCTACAGAGTTGCTCCAGGAACATTCTTCTGAGTTGAAACACTTCCGCTGGCCACCAGACTCCATAGATATGAGCATTTATCATGTCTGGGATGCCTTGTAACATGCTGTTCAGAAGAGATCCTCATCCTCTCGTACTCTTATGGATTTATGGACAGCCCTGCAGGTTTCATGGTGTCAGTTCCCTCCAGCACTACTTCAGACATTATCCGAGTACATATGACGTCGTGTTGTGGCCCTTCTGCGTGCTCAAGGGGGCCCTACAGATATTAGGCAGGTATACCAGTTCTTTGGCTCTTCATTGTAGTAGATAATGCGATCGAGAACAGAGTACATCAGCCCTCCAAGCCAGCCACACAAATATAGATCCGTGGAGGCAAGATTATACGACTGTAGTAGCAGTTGTTACAGGTAGATGGCATTGGCTAACCATTGTGCTTAGAAAAAGCGACTGCGTGACTAAGTTACATATTTCGAAAGGTAAATCAGGTAAAACAGTGAATTATTAAAATTGAATTTACAGCAAGAACATTTGTAAAATAGGTGATAGAACACAAAACTTGTGCGGATATAAAGATATCTAAAAGTGTAAAATTATTAAAACGTATCAAACAGTAAAACTCAAAATTACGATGACACATTAGTGAGATAGAAAAACAGAAAGAAGAATAAAAAAAGGTAGTGCCACGTTCACAATAAAAGCTACCAGTGGGTTGGAATAGTGGGTACCATAGTGTCATAGTATGACGGGTTTCTGCTAGCCAATTGATCCTTCAGTAAAATAGATTTCCCAGTACCGGAGTGTTTCAGAATTCGAATTTCTTCTAAAAGATTTGGCCTTTTCCCTTTCCTGTTGGTTGGTTGGTTGTTTTGGGGAAGGAGACCAGACAGCGAGGTCATCGGTCTCATCGGATTAGGGAAGGACGGGGAAGGAAGTCGGCCGTGCCCTTTGAGAGGAACCATCCCAGCATTTGCCTGGAGCGATTTAGGGAAATCACGGAAAACCTAAATCAGGATGGCCAGACGCGGGATTGAACCGTCGTCCTCCCGAATGCGAGTCCAGTGTCTAACCACTGCGCCACCTCGCTCGGTCCCTTTCCTGTGTCACCAGTTCTGGAAACAGTGTGCCATCGACAGTTATCGGTAAAACCCATGCTTATTCGCCTACGAATTTCAGCTGAAGACATACGCTGCAACACAGCCTTCGGTTGATGTCCAAGTTCAATGTTATTTGAAGGTTGATATTCAGTCGCCACCAAATGCGGTAATGGGATGTGTTACGCGCTTTTCGATGTGGCACCCTACAGCCTCACATCTGACACGTTTCGCCGCCCAGTGCACTCAGACGATTCCGTTCCAAGCAGATACCGCTAGAGGCTGTTCATCTTAGGAGCAACAGGTAGGCAAGCCCGTTTCACGTCACGCGCCGCTTCCTCAAAGTTCCCGTCGAGAGTTACGTGGGGCTCTAACCAAGTTTCACCAGCCTGCAGCGCACAGTAGGGTCTCCTTACACCACGACCTCACTCTTGAGCCCAAGATGAACACAAGTGTTATACTCAGGTATCGGATACTGTAGGAAATTTGTGAAAGAGCGATACATTGCAGTTTTTCTGTATGAGTAAAATATCATTATTTCAAGCCCATTTCTCTGTGTTACAAGGTCTGCAGTTCGTTGGATGACAGTGTTGGTGACACTTAAGAAGAGAACGGAAAAAGTATTTGTAAGAATTCGCACAGAACCAACAGCTGCTAATGCAAGCGCATTCCATTTGAGAAAAATAGAGCTTGCCTGAGTGACAGTTAGCATTTTGTGCGTCTGTTTATAACTGACACTAACCGGGCGCTGGAAGAGCGATCTGTCACATGGTCGGTGTCTCTGGAGGGTAGGCTCATCTAACTTACCTGTAGTCCCAGAAGGTGTATGACAGGTAGTAGCTGACCTTATAACTAAGTCTGGGACACGTGTTTATGGCTTCTGAGACAAGTCTGTTCCAGGAAGCCGACACAGGTGGAGAATTTCCAGGGGAAATGCTGCCACGCACGTCTGTCTAATATTAAATGATCTTTGATCAGAAAATTCCTGATAACCAACCAACAACTCTTGTTTTTCTTTGTAAGGCAAAGTGATGGGAATTGTGGCTCAAGAATGGAGCTGAGATGTCGCTGGAAAACCAATTTATACCTGCAGAAGGTCGACGACTATAACCTGCCTAGCTGAAGAATCTTTTGTACAATTTTCTTGCGTATTGAACTTCACATATTTTTGAAAGTTAAAGACTGTCAAATAATGAAACCATATTCCCAAAATAGGATGTCGGAAGGGGTATGCAGCAAGGTAATACTTAACCATAAGGTGTGTGGCAGAAGTAATTTTCCAACATATGTTTAGGAGCAATCATTTTAGTTTTGAAACTCTTCTGTTGGTCCGTGTTTGCATAGAAACCACGATATGGGATTGTGGGTCCGCCTCGATGCAAAACACTTTTGTTTTTATTTACTTCTTTGCCAAACTACTTTCAGCAACAATATGGCATTATCAGTGGAGTTTTTGTTTATCCTAAAAGACGCAGAGATAGAATCGTTATAAAAATTGTAAAACATAATTACAGTATACTCTTTGGTACCAAATATTGCATTCTGTAAATAGGGTGTGGAAAAATATTCGCTGCCAGCCACTGGTAGAGGAATTGTTTGTAAACCCTATAAAGGAACAGTCACGGATTTCAACAGCATCCACTATGGATAAAATTCAGCCCGCAGCTCGTGCTCGTGCGATAGCGTTCTCGCTTCCCACGCCCGAGTTCCCGGGTTCGATTCCCGGCGGGGTCAGGGATTTTCTCTGCCTCGTGATGGCTGGGTGTTGTATGATGTCCTTAGGTTAGTTAGGTTTAAGTAGTTCTAAGTTCTAGGGGACTGATGACCATAGATGTTAAGTCCCATACTGCTCAGAGCCTATTGATAAAATTCATTTTGCAAATAGCTTCATAGCGCGTTATTTATTTTATGTCATAGCATGGTTGTTACGCTTGTTCCCGTTATTTTCGCCATAATTTGTGTATTTTTTTGTCGTTTCTTCAGCATGCAGCATGCCATCTGCAACTATGTTAGTGGATGTTATTAACAAATATGAAAAAGTGAAATGTGTGTCAACGTCATACATTGGGAATTGAGGTACTGTTGTGGCTAAGTTTAGGTGAAAACTAGGTTGTTACATACTTTAGTTGGTCACTTTGTAGTTGCCTTCAAGCACAGGAAAGCATAAGATTTACTCCTCAGACGTAATTCAAAACATTACGTCATGTTGTAGTTCTCAGTTGTCGCGAGTATGTATCTCATATCGTGAGAAAGTTTAGAAAATTGTAGCTTGTGGCGCGAGTTATGATGACTTCTGTTCCTTATTTATATCTCTGTATGTGATAGGAGACTGAATGTGTGTGTGTGTGTGTGTGTGTGTGTGTGTGTGTGTGTGTGTGTGCACGCGCGCTCCTTCTGTGTCCTGTGTCAGTTGTCTTACAGCCATAAAGAGGGTGGTTTTAAAATTTTGTGTTTTCATTTATTGCGTTTTCCCCGTCCACTATAACCTTTTTTCTTCAATTGTTAGTTTCCGGTGTAAACGGTTGCTATTTTTCATGATGTGTAGATAAGTTCAGATGTTACTGGGGTGGTGGCTTTTTAGGTGTTGTAGGAAAGTGGAATGTGTACCGTCACTCTTAGGAGCTTTTATGTGCTCTGTGTACCTTGTTTGGAAGCTTCTGCTTGTTTCTTATGTACTGGGCTTCACAAGAGTTACATGTGAGATGGTATATTCCTGCATTGCTGAACTTGTCTGAGGTTCTTTTATCTGATCTCAACCTTTCCAGAATGAGATTTTCACTCTGTAGCAGAGTGTGCCCTGATCTGAAACTTCCTGGCAGATTAAAACTGTTTGCCGGACCGAGACTCGAACTCGGGACCTTTGCCTTTCGTGCTTGGGTAGCGCAGTTGGTAGAGCACTTGCCTGCGAAAGGCAAACGTCTCGAGTTCGAGTCTAGGCCCGGCGCACAGTTTTAATCTGCCAGGAAGTTCCTGATCTCAACCTTTGTTGAACTGTATTGTCTGTTCTGAATGTTACTTGGATTCCTTGCTTTTTCAGTATGTATACAATTCTATATGCTATTTTTATTGTGTTTCCTGATTTGGTATTGCTTGTATGTTGCCTTTTTGTTCTGCCTCTATGTTTATAGACTCTTTGGTTTTGCTCTTGGGTGGATGGCCACAACCATTACCTTTCACTTTTACCTTGCTGTTGACATCGTTTGTGGTGCCTCTTTTGTATTCATTTTCAACAGCCTTTTGTTTGATCGTATGTAGTACCTGGTTCTCTGGTGTAAGAGGTGTTCTGTTTATCCTGTGGAGCATTTATGTGAAACCGACATATTTACGAGCGCTCAGGTGGTTTGATGAACTACAAAAAACAATGCTTGTGGGTGAGAGGTTTCTGTAGTTAAAAAATTCGTATTGGTTGTTGTTTCTTGTAATTGTAAGTCAAGGAAATTTAGTTTCTCGTGTTCTTCTATTTCCGTTGGGAAGTGGGTTTCTGGATATACTGTGTTGATGTTAATGTGTAGCTCTCCTGTCATACTTCATGCTTCGTGTATAAGATAGATCATTTCATCCAAATATTGCTATCACTATATTATTTTGTACCCTTCTTGTTTTACTGTGTTGAATATAATGCTCTCAATATGATCCAAGAAAATGTTGGCTGAAGTTCCACTAGGGGGGGGGGGGATTCTATGGGTAGCTCTTCTTGTTGGCAATAAAAGTTGTTGTCTGAAGTGAGGTAAGCCTGTTCTGTGTTTAGCCTAAGGACGGATGAGATATCATTTATTTATTTTTGTGGTAATTTCTTGCTTTTCAGCTGTTGTTCTATAAAGTTTATAGTTCTTCCGTGGGAATATTTATACATGGAAGTAATGTCAAAAGGTACCAGTTTTGCTGTGGGGTGGATGTTGATGTTCTTAATTTTCTCTATTGTGTCTTCTGTGTTTTTGAAGCTTCTATTGTTTGTATATGTTTTCTGTAGAGATGTGTGCCTGTGTCTCCCTAGCAAGATGGGGCTTTCCAGTAATCAGCCACTGGTCTGAGTGGAGTAAAGAGTTTGTAAATCTTTGGAAGTCTTGTTAAAAGAGGAACTCAGTGGTTCTTTTGTGTCATTCTCTTCATAAAGTTCTGTGTGAGGGTGTTTGTGACGCTTTTTAAGAGGATCTTCAGGTTCCTTTGATATCTTTGTGCTGGGTCACTGGTTAGCTTGGTTATTTTATTTTCATCCAGGAATTTTTCTCAGTGTATTCTGTCTCTATTATTAAGACTAAAGAACCCTGTTTCTCCGCCTTAGCGCTGAGCGCATAATGTTATTTTGGTCTTATGTGAATACTGATTGTAGTTTTCTCTCCAGATGTTTTTGTATTTGTATTTATTGATGGTCTGTTCTTTCTGACTATTTGTTTCATTTCCTCTTGTACTAGGTCTCTTGTTTCGCATCGGTTGCAGCCTGGTGTTTTTCATGCCACATAAATCGCTTGCCTACATGTCGGTGCTTATAGCCCGCATCGTATTCGAGCTACGTTGCGTACACGCTGCACCAACGTCTTCGACCGGAAACTTATCAATCACACCTCATGCAAATGATGATCTCGGTACAGTAAGTACAATTTGTAATATGTGCAGACAGTAACGTGAATAACATTGTTTAAATTTAACTTCAAGTGTGGGTCTTTTAGATTAACTTTCGTTTAAATTCTGTTGATTCTCCAACCAAAGACACTAAGGGTGAGGTACGAAAATGATTAGCTCACCGAACAGCCTGCACTGGACAATCGGCTGATGACGTTACCTTTAATAATAAACATACACCAAAAATGCAGTTTTTGAAAAGATAGGACAACTAGCCACTGGAAGGGGTAGGACAGCTCGTACATATAGTAGTAAAGAGGGGCATTTTTGGAGGAGCAGTTTTTCACGATAGGTCGGAGAGGGTGAGTCGTTGGGAATAGACATTGTCGTCAAAGAGTTTTAAAGCGCTGTTTGAGGGTGGCAGACGTTGTTCGTTGACTGCTGCACTTAGGACTGCATCATCGCTACCAGTGCTAATGAGTCGGTATTCTGTACTCGGTGACATTTATAATTTGCTTGCTGTGCTGCTGTAATTGCAGTACGTCTAATACAAGAATTTATGTAAGTCTTAAGTTCAATACTTCTGCGTGGACTGCAGCATATATATATAATCATCATTTAAGACTGATTATGCCTTTCAGCGTTCAGTCTGGAGCATAGTCCCCCTTATAAAATTCCTCCATGATCCCCTATTCAGTGCTAACATTGGTGCCTCTTCTGATGTTACGCCTATTACTTCAAAATCATTCTTAACCGAATCCAGGTACCTTCTGCTTTTTCTACCCCGACTCCTCCTACCCTCTACTGCTGAACCCATGAGTCTCTTGTGTAACCTTGCTTCTCCCGTGCGTGTAACATGACCCCACCATCTAAGCCTGTTCGCCCTGACTGCTACATCTATAAAGTTCATTCCCAGTTTTTCTTTGATCTCCTCATTGTGCACACCCTCCTGCCATTGTTCCCATCTACTAGTACCTGCAATCATCCTAGCTACTTTCATATCAGTAACATCAACCTTACTGATAAGGTAGCCTGAATCCACCAAGCTTTCGCTCCCATACAAAAAAGTCGGTCGAAAGATTGAACTTAGTCTTGGTACTGACTTCCTTCTTGCAGAAGAGAGTAGATAGTAGCTGAGCGCTCACTGCATTAGCTTTGCTACACCTCGCTTCCAGTTCTTTCACTATGTTGCCATCCTGTGAGAATATGCATCCTAAGTACTTGAAACCGTCCACCTGTTCTAACTTTGTTCCTCCTATTTGGCACTCAATCGGTTTATATCTCTTTCCCACTGACATTACTTTTGTTTTGGAGATGCTAATGAGGATGACTTGTTGGAAACCCTGTAATTACCACCGAATGCGACGCTTAATTTTGAAATATGGCTCACGAGTGTGTACAAACTTCCTTTGCAATCCTGCAAAAGTGTGTCTCCCTCCTGATACGGGGTGATCACTGGGTGAAGTGGGGTGGGGGTGTGGGGGATGTGACATTGCCACATGCGTTAATAAAATAGCAAAGGTCCCTCTAAGACTCCGCCGTCCCTTCCCCCTCCCCCCATTCCCCAACCGCCCGCCTGTGTTGGGGACCTTCAAAATGTATTCGTACATACGGAACCCATGGCGAGAGGTAGACTACGCTGGTGGTCTCTTGCCGCTACAATCCTGCTCTTCTGCTTGATTGTAGGCCACATGGAATTGGAGAGTGTCGAAGGCGTTGCCGGTCTGCAAGCGCCGTATAGCTAAATTTTTCAAATTCCCACCGAGAGTTTCCCAAAATGCCGTGGTCTAAGACACGCCCTTTGCTGTTTTATTCATGCTTGTGTTAATGCTATATCCACCCCATGACCAAGCCACAGGAGGATATGAAACGGAAGCGCAGAAAATTAAGCACCCTTTTCTGCTTCGGATCTCGCTAAAATTTCGTCGAATGGTTTTGAACGGTCCCTAGTGTTTCCAACGTAGTACGAAAGAAAAGAAATGCGGTCGCACCGCGCTCCAAATGGAAGCGATCGTATTCGATGGGGATGCAGCACCAGTGTTCTCAATGGGTCAGCAGCAGAGTCAAAGGATGTGAAGAACGTCTTCGTGTTGCTCATCGCAATGCGAACTGTCGTTTGTCGCCGCGAAGTGTGTGGCAATCAACGTTCCAGGAAAAGTGGGTACTTTCTCCTTTCCCCGTGCGGCGTTTTCGCATCTGTACTGTGCGTCGGTGCATTTAGAATGTTTTTCTCGGCCACTCATAAAAGGACAGCGATATTACACACGTTGTTGGGACGATCTCTGTTTACATATATATCTTGTGAAAGCCAACATCGATTGATTTTATGACCTTTACTCAAACTACTTATTTCGACAGAATCGTGCTCTCATCTTCGGACTGGCGTTACACTTTGCGTACTTGTTCACGAACATGTGTCGAACAATGTTCTCAAAATGTCGACGACACATGTGTGTCAACATATACGCAAAAAGTGATGCCAATCTGAAGTTGACAGTACAATTCTGTCAAAAGTAGTAATTTGAATTTTGATCTTAGAATCAAGTGATCTTGGCTTTCACAAAAAGTATATAGAAAAAAAGCGAGATCTCAATGCTCGGTGTCGCGTCTCTTACCTCCATCGCAAAGGCGTCAAAAAAAAAAAAAAAAAAAAATTGTTCAAATGGCTCTGAGCACTATGGGACTGAACTGCTGTGGTCATCAGTCCCCTAGAACTTAGAACTACTTAAACCTAACTAACCTAAGGACATCACACACACCCATGCCCGAGGCAGGATTCGAAACTGCGACAGTAGCAGCAGCGCGGCTCCGGAGTGGAGAGCCTAGAACCGGACGGCCACCGCGGGCGGCAAAAGCGTCAAAAGAGGGGGTGAACTGGGGTAAGAGGGGCGTCTGACGACCTTATGATCCTGTGACGCGGCCGCCGCGGTGTTGCGCAGAATTGTGGGAAAATTTGATGCCAATGTGATATTATTAACCCAGCTGACACGTTACGTGATCCTCTCAGCTCTGCCCTTTTTTTCGCCTGTGTCTACATCTTCCTGTTTTAAGCGTCCAGCCCCAGGGTGACATGGCAGGGCGCCACGCCTTTTTACCGTTACAGAGGGAGGTTGTACTCACGTTTTAGCCAATTTTCACACTTGTGCATTGCAATGCGGGGAATTACAGTGTTTCGAAAAAGTTTGCCTTTAATTCTGTTGCGCAGTGTACTTTTCAGTGGACCACACAGACATAGCAGCTTATCATGGTAGGTTTCTACAGCCACTGGAGTACAGTTTCTCTCTGGACAACAAACAACAGTCAAAGGACCTTGTGGAACTGGTTATTTTAGGTATCACCCTGGCATAAGCAGTAACATGGGTTTCAATTCGTCACTGGACCCGTAGACAGTATTCGCAGCCTGGGGGAAGCAAAGCTCTAAAGGCGTGTAGTGAATAGTTCTTGTATAGCTCAGGTGGTAGAGCATTTGCCCGCGAAGGTCCTATGTTCGATTTCTGGTTCAAATGGTTCAAATACACTCCTGGAAATTGAAATAAGAACACCGTGAATTCATTGTCCCAGGAAGGGGAGACTTTATTGACACATTCCTGGGGTCAGCTACATCACATGATCACACTGACAGAACCACTGGCACATAGACACAGGCAACAGAGCATGCACAATGTCGGCACTAGTACAGTGTATATCCACCTTTCGCAGCAATGCAGGCTGCTATTTTCCCATGGAGACGATCGTAGAGATGCTGGATGTAGTCCTGTGGAACGGCTTGCCATGCCATTTCCACCTGGCGCCTCAGTTGGACCAGCGTTCGTACTGGACGTGCAGACCGCGTGAGACGACGCTTCATCCAGTCCCAAACATGCTCAATGGGGGACAGATCCGGAGATCTTGCTGACCAGGGTAGTTGACTTACACCTTCTAGAGCACGTTGGGTGGCACGGGATACATGCGGACGTGCATTGTCCTGTTGGAACAGCAAGTTCCCTTGCCGGTCTAGGAATGGTAGAACGATGGGTTCGATGACGGTTTGGATGTACCGTGCACTATTCAGTGTCCCCTCGACGATCACCAGTGGTGTACGGCCAGTGTAGGAGATCGCTCCCCACACCATGATGCCGGGTGTTGGCCCTGTGTGCCTCGGTCGTATGCAGTCCTGATTGTGGCGCTCACCTGCACGGCGCCAAACACGCATACGACCATCATTGGCACCAAGGCAGAAGCGACTCCCATCGCTGAAGACGACACGTCTCCATTCGTCCCTCCATTCACGCCTGTCGCGACACCACTGGAGGCGGGCTGCACGATGTTGGGGCGTGAGCGGAAGACGGCCTAACGGTGTGCGGGACCGTAGCCCAGCTTCATGGAGACGGTTGCGAATGGTCCTCGCCGATACCCCAGGAGCAACAGTGTCCCTAATTTGCTGGGAAGTGGCGGTGCGGTCCCCTACGGCACTGCGTAGGATCCTACGGTCTTGGCGTGCATCCGTGCGTCGCTGCGGTCCGGTCCCAGGTCGACGGGCACGTGCACCTTCCGCCGACCACTGGCGACAACATCGATGTACTGTGGAGACCTCACGCCCCACGTGTTGAGCAATTCGGCGGTACGTCCACCCGGCCTCCCGCATGCCCACTATACGCCCTCGCTCAAAGTCCGTCAACTGCACATACGGTTCACGTCCACGCTGTCGCGGCATGCTACCAGTGTTAAAGACTGCGATGGAGCTCCGTATGCCACGGCAAACTGGCTGACACTGACGGCGGCGGTGCACAAATGCTGCGCAGCTAGCGCCATTCGACGGCCAACACCGCGGTTCCTGGTGTGTCCGCTGTGCCGTGCGTGTGATCATTGCTTGTACAGCCCTCTCGCAGTGTCCGGAGCAAGTATGGTGGGTCTGACACACCGGTGTCAATGTGTTCTGTTTTCCATTTCCAGGAGTGTATGTCTCTCGACGACAGCATGAACATTCACTGCTTGATAATTGCTAAAGAACAGCTGATACTGGACAAGGAACACCAGCCGGTTGCAATGGGACTGAAAACTGCTGCGGAATGCCCGACCAACGAAAGTAAAAGGAAATATAGACTACTGGACGTGTTAACTGCAGCAAAGGTTGTGCGCGAGCGCTCTGTCTGCATTCGACTGACTGATCATCAGTACGATGTTTGGCGGAAGTTGTTGTCGAAACGATTATTGCGACGACCGATATCATACGGCAGACATCTACAAGACTTCGTTTGGGTGCCTGCAGTCGTGAACGAGCAGCTAGAGGGCCCCTGAAGCCGAGGGAAGTGTCACTAACGTGGCCTCAGTAATGGCTCTGTTCAAAAGTGTAATTTCGAGATTTAAAAAGGCCACAGAATGTTCATAAACTTCGTTCGTATGGCCTATGCGTTATGGTGTGAGCATGCATTGACCACAGTGGACGAACACCGCTGTATATCTTTGCACAAGATACCGTTACAGCACACCAGTATTTCAGGGAGTTTATTCTGGATCATATCCGTCTATTTAGGGGCAGGAGTAGATTCTGACTTTCGGTTTACAGACGACAAGACTTGCTTAAAAGTGAATATGACCGTTTGGAATGTCCTGCGTACTCCCCAGATCTAAACCATATGGAGCATGCGTGGGATGCTCCACGGACTGTGCAAGAACTGAAAACCGCCTTGAGAGAGGAGTGGGACGATATCCTCCAAGGACTTCTCAACTGTCTGATGGCCAGCATTACTTCACAGATGAAAAATCTGCATTAATGCTCGAGAAGTGCATATTCTTTAGTGAGAATCTGATATTAACCTTTAAGTTGGAAGTTTGACCTGTGCCTAACATGAATAATACTTATGTCTGTTACCCTGCTTTCGCATGTGGTAAAATAAGTACCATTTTTCATTATCAATGTATCGCTCTACCTGTATTGAGTATGTACTATATTTCATGGCATTCATCATTGCCCATGATTATTCCTGTCCAACAACGTTTCTGTTCCTTAACAGTTCTCAAAATAACAGATTCGATCTCAGAGAGCGCCTAATGAAAGTTTTCTCACATACTATTCATGACTGGACCAGGAAAAGGAGATGAAGCACACGAAGTACTCTCCGCCTCCTACCATAAGCTGACTTGCAGAGTATGTATCTACGAAGGCTATTCGGAAAGTAAGGTGAAAATCCGATGAAACTTTGCACACAGCGTTAGGCAGTGTCTCTAGTATGCCCGACGATCGCGTCACGTCACTATTTTCAGTTCTGAGCACACAGTGAGCATAGTGACTGGTGTGAGATTTCGCCTGATGTCATGCAGCCCACAAAACACAGCAGTCATGCGTTTCGTTCTTCATTACAATTCCCGGCCTCAGTTTGCAGGGGCAATGAAGATGCTCCTGCAGCGTTTTCGATGGGAAGTGTTTGATCACCCAGAATAGAGCCAGTAATCGACTGTCCCTGAGCTTGATCTCTGCTCACATGAACCACTTGCTATGAAGACAATGTTCTGACACAGGCAACGAGCTGTAGACCAAGGCAGAAAATTGGCAAGAACCGCACTCGGCTGCCTTCTATGACGTAAGAAGGTACAACGCTACGACAAATGTCAAAATCGGAGCGGCGACTATGTGAAGAAGTATCTAGAAGGTGTAGCTAACTGTTGCAAATAAAACATTTTTGATTTTCACAGCGTTTTCCTTTTTGCGGCCGATCGGATCTTAATCTCAAAATAGGCCTCGTATATGGAGAACACAAGAACGACGCATATAATATACAACTTTTAACAAGAGAAATCTATACTGGCGAATTCAATAGGACCTACAGCCAACAGTGAAGTAGTCTTGTACTGCAAGTATTTGTATCATGTAACAAGCATCTGTGAGAAATGTGTATATGGGCCTTTTGGACAAGATTCTGCACGTTTTTAAATATTTTAGCAATTACAAACGTTTATAATGTGATGAGTTTTGTCCACTTGACATCTTGTGCATGAGGTTCAGCATAAAATGAACATGTTTAACTATAAAAAATGTTTAAGACCTGAAGATTGCAGCTAAGGCTATTGAAACCGGTTGTCCTCAATAAAAATTATTGTGAGCCATCTTGGCTTTAGAGTGGTTTTTGACAATTAAAAGAAAATTGAATAAATTTTCCAAGTAGCTTTCACCGACAGGGCGTGGGATAGTAAGAGACGACGAATTTCCAAAATTTCTTTGTGTATTTCTCTTGCAAGGTAAAACTTCTACGGCGGGTGTACCGTTAACTCTATTCACTGCAATGTTCGCCAATAGTAAGCGGCCATGTGATATTGAAAGGCGGGACGCTTTCTCATTGTTCCCGCCCTCTTCAGGCCCAACAAGAACGAATTGCGGCTAATGGTCTGTGCAGTGTGCGGGAAACTCGGCGTCTAGCGCAGCAGGTTCGACGGGGCCGCACCCAGCGAATTCGCTGCGGCTCTTCGCGAAAGCTGGCGTAGCGGAGGCGCGCCTACACAGGGCGTGGGACTCGGGCCGAGCACACTGGGAAATCCCTGGCGCCAATCGCTAAACACGTAACAACAGCCAGTGACGCCTCGAAGTGGTTAAAAACGATGTCCGGGAACACTCGGAGTCTCGTTCAGTCAGCACTGGGCTACTCAAGAAAAGGGCCTCTACGTGATAGCAACCAGGCAAACAACCCACACGACACGGTCTGAAGCCCAGGATAGCCCTAGGCAACATCCTGGTCCCCTCCTGTTTAACCATTTCTTTAACGATATTCCAATTACACGAAACACGGTGGTTGTCATACGCGGATAACACAGATTGCAAAGCATAGAGTCTATATGCTGTACTCAGAACAGTTGAGTCTCGGCTGGAGAAACGTTGACAAGTGCGAAGTGGTTCTGGTTACACGCCTACCGAGACAACTGCACAAACACCAGCTCTGCAGACAGATAACAGTACACACACCCAATACGTTTTCATGAAAAAATTCAGATACTTCGGTATTTGGATGGATCGGAAACTTACATGGTGCCACCACACACAACACGTCGCCAACAGAGCGTACGCGAGGTTCAGAGGATAAGTGTTTGTGATATTTAAGTACAAATGGTATGCTTCTTCGTTAAGACGGTCTTTTTTAGCGTGCAGCTCTTTTGTCCTATTACAAATAATATTCTTAATCATAGGTCTTAAGGATTTTGGATTTTTCTTACATACTGAAAAACTGATGTAGGCTTTTGTATAAGTCGGAACATGTCCCCTTTTTTCACACTGCTTGGCAAAATAGATAGCCATACTTGTATTTAAAATTTTCCTTTTTCATTCTTTCTATTTCGAAGCAGCCTTAGATACCTGGTCAGGTAAAAAACGTAAAACTTTGAACATAGCTGCTAAGGTTCAGTAACCGTGTCAGAATTACATTAGAACAAATAAGCCCTCGGTCACAATATTGAGTCAAAATTGACCAGGTTTCGGCGCTACTATGAGCGTCGTCCTCAGAATTAAACTAACTGTTCTAAAAAATATTAGGTATATAATACATCAATAAAATTAAAGTTTGTACTGACTGGAAAGAGATGCAGTACTTACAAGTCACATTATAAAAAATCTAAGCCGGAAAGGCGACGTCATGAATAGTTGTAAATAAGATGGCGAGCCGCTAAGGGCTGCTCGTACTTGAGTGAATAAGGGTTGCAACAAGACTGAGGTGCCCACGTTAGAAACTGTGGGCAAATAAACATGGTGTGGCTACGAGCGCCATCTAGTAGCCGCAGAAAGAGCTAGGCTACTGTACATTCAAAATCAGACACATGGAATTGTGATGAAACTGATTCAGGCGTAACGTAAGCACTATTAGTAATAGGATGAACAGAAGGGTGTCGGGTCCACGTAGATGACATACGCTGATGAGATACGCTGCTCCGGTCAGGGGATACGCAGATCCAAGATATCTGCGTCACGTGCTGGTCGTACAGAACCGAAGTACTACCTACGTATCATAAGCAAAGCTCCACAATACACACGCACCTCATGAACCTACACAATGACTAGCCCGTTGAAACCCTCTCTGTAGAGGAACTCGAGACACACGAACAACCCATTCATTCTTAACGTGTGTAACTATGATCACAGCCGTAGGTGGAAGCATAATAACCCAAAGACATTCCTCCTTAGGGATAACTAACCACCGATGATAAATTCAATTGAAGTGGACACAAACAACGCGAAATAGCAAATCTGACAGATACTGCCAGCTCAGCATAAACTAGCAACAACAAGGAAGCCAAATACACATGAAAAGCAAACAAACCCCACCCAACATTCACACGGAGGCGTTGATTTTATAATAAAATTGACACTCAGTTGACGTCTTGTTTTGTTAAACGCACTGCTGCTGATCCACGAAATATCGTCGGTGTCCACCTTCATTGGTACTTCTCACCGACTGGAATGACAATCTTATGACGAACATTAGCTATGACACTGGTACTGACCATCGCATGATACCCGCTACCAACGCAACCATATCCTTGTTTGATTTCTCGCAGCAAGAACACCGTTACAGCTCTCACTACCCGTCCAGACTGTCGCTGAAGTTTCTTTCCCAAGGCTCCTGCCGTGGCAAATTTTCCCCTCTGCTCTTAAAACCGCCCGTCTAGAAGCGGGTAGCGCAGTGCTTAGCACATTGGACTGTCATTCGGGAAAACTAGGTTTCAAACTCGTGTCGGCCACTCAAATCTAGGTTTTCCATCACTTCCCTAAATAATTTAAGGGAAATGTTGGGATGGTTTTTTGGAAAGGTCGCGGCCGCTTTCCCTTCCATCCTTCCCTAATTCCGTCTTGTGCTTCGTCTCTAATGACAGGACGTAAAAGACGAATCTCATCTTTCTCCTTCTTTTCCACTCCTCTTAAACAACTTTCGACCACTTCTATCACCCGATGTGCCAGTATTAGTGGATATTCCTATCCATGTGAACAGAGAACATCACAGACCCGCATCCTGTGAGTTCCTTGATGAAGTCACTAACAAACGCAGAGGTGACAGTAGAACTTTTGTGATGGTCATCATACCGGTGCTGGGGTGAAGGGCCTCCACCTTTTAAGTGATAGTAACCAATCATGGTCTCAGTTCCTCCCGAAGTGAGTAAATTTTTCTGTATATAAGTAAGAATTATATGAAATATAATGTAGTGAGGAAGAATCTATAAAAGGAAACAATGTGTGATGCTGTACCATGTGAAATGGTTATGCTGTTTAGCCTCACTTGACTACAAAAGCTAAAATAATATTATGCAAACCCTATAATCAGTAACTTTAAGGCGGCACACTGTCAGATGACAGAAATATCTAGCGAAGGTCTCTGCATCTACATGCATGCTTATTGCAGCCAATTACAGCCATGATCCAGTGAGTTCCCTTTAATCGCCGTTTCATATGACACTTGCTTTCCGGATGGATTTGGTACTTGCTGGTTGATTTGGTCGGACTTGCAGATGGACGGAGTTGCTTCGTACAGCCGGCCGTTGTGGCCGAGCGGTTCTAGGTACTTCAGTCTGGAATTGCGCGACCGCTAGGGTCGCAGATTCGAATCCTGCCTCGGGCATGGATGTGTGTGATGTCCTTAGGTTGGTTAGGTTGAAGTAGTTCTAAGTTCTAGGGGACTGATGACCTCAGATGTTAAGCCCCATAGTGCTCAGAGCCATTTGAACCATTTTGCTACGTGCGTTTGGTGGTGAGCTCACTGCGGGCTCTGGAGCATAGAGAACACACTGCTTTTACAGTTTGTTGCATTCACTCTTAACGAGTATTTTGATTTTGCTTTCATGCACAGTTATTTTTATCATTCATTAGCTTTCTGAATGATACTGGAACTTTGTGAGCCTCAGTCTTGTTCCCATGTGTGCCACGGTATACACTCAATCCTTGCCATCCGTACTTATGCAGTACATGCATATCTCCTCTCAAATGGAAGCAAGTCAGCTAATATTGTTGGAACGGTACTTTAAGGTCTGGTTTTCTGTTGTAACCAATTTGTATGGCCATTGTGGCCTAGCTGCTAGAGCTCTAGACACTGGCTCTGGAGGTCTGCCTTCGATTCCGAGTAAGTGGGTACTTTTCCTCGGTCCAGTCCCTCCAGGACGGAGCATGTCCATCCAACCTTCTGCCACATGAGTACCGATGTTCTCCCCCGAGGCTAAAAAACGAGCAGGGCTATGACCAGCAACCATCCCCTTCCTGTTGCCGTGGTTAAGAAAAGCTGCACTCTGCCTGCAGTAGGAAAATTGCCTGCACACGGGCTTCCACTGCTTCACTCTTAACCAATTTCTATTTATTTTATTATGTTATTCCTCTTTGAGAATGATGAATGTGGTTGAAGGATACATTTGTTCCCTTAATCGTTATGTTACTGTTTTTTGGTTCATGTGTTTTGGTAAATTATTTTCCGACGCTTCTCTTTTATATGATGCTTTCATAATGCCTGAACAGTTAATGTATTTGTTGTTGATGTACTCTCATGTTTCTGTACAATCTAAACTGTTAACTTAATGAGGCCCCACCCATGTACTTTATATGTCGTGTAAATGATGTCTGTTAAATAAAAACATAGCTTACATTTCAAACATGAATTGTTTCCCCTATATCCCATGTCGACTTACGTTAATAGTCTGAAAGAGGCGATGCTGTGCTTCTGAAACCATTTACAGGTTCTTCCCTCTATAAGGTTTTTACACTCGCAGCGCGCTGCTGGTGTTTAGATAACTTGACAGGGAGAAGATTAATAAAACCGACAGATTGCAGGGACGGGTTGCTGACTGGATTTGGAGGAAAGAATATGCAATGCACATGTGTCCGGAAAAGAATAGTTGCCGGGCAGACGGCGCTGACGAATGAAAGTTTCTCTGACCACGTGCCTTGAGTTCCTTGTGCGTTGCAAGTTGTGTGATTAACGCAGCGTACTGTAAGCAGCATAAAGGTCTGGTATTCGTGTCAGGGACAAGCCGAGACAGCAGATCAGCACAATCGAGAGGCAGCGTAGAACCAGGTCTTCCAAATGTGGTGCACGCACACTCCGCCGCATTTCTACAAGTTCATCTGTCTAATAGGACCCACGATCACACAAACCCTCAAATACGGCTTGAAATGTTGTGTGATGTGGTTGTTTCCGGAGGGTACTTGTTTTCGTACAACCGTGTCACCTCTCGACCATTCTGCTGCTTACAGTACGCGGCATCGAACACACAGCCTGCAACACGGCTGGTCCCGGCGGAGGTTCGAGTCCTCCCTCGGGCATGGGTGTGTGTGTTTGTCCCTAGGATAATTTAGGTTAAGTAGTGTGTAAGCTTAGGGACTGATGGCCTTCGCAGCTAAGTCCCATAAGATCACACACACACACAGCCTGCAACACACACCGAACACACGGCACGTGGTGAGAATAACTTTCATTCGTCAGCGCCATCTACCGTGGCAGCGACATATTTCCGGGCACATGTTCATAATACCTTTTCTCCGCCATTTTCTGTCAGGAATTTGTTCCTGCAGTTTGTAGCTTTTATTAATGTTCACCCTGTATAACTTTCAGCCTCGTAACGGAAGTTCAACGTGTAGTGTATCCGGTGACCACGTGCAGCATGATTCTTTAACTAATAATGTGACAGCCGTACGCATGATTGAGTTTTCTATTCAGTGAAGTTTTTCCCCATTGCTTGCTTTTAAAGACATGACTATATATTTGCAATTTCTACAGACAGCATCCACATACATACATTACACGTATAAACGCTACGAAGACCAGTTTCATTTTATTAAAATTAGCATTTGCTTTGTATTCATTGACAGCAGGGCCTAAAAGTAATTACGCACATGATTAATTGAAATTCCTTTTTATAACGTATTCAGTGTATGGGGCCATTCTAAAAAGTATTTCCTTAAAAATTTTTATCACAAAATTATTAAAAGCCTTTAAATAAAACTACCTTTGAAACTTTGTGGCAGGTTAAAATCGAGACTCAAACTCAGGACCTTTGGCTTTTGCGGGAAACTACTCTACCTGCTGAGCTACCAAAACACGACTCGCCACCGGTGATCACAATTTTATTCGGCCAGTAAATTTTATTCTGAAAACCAACGTAATTAATATTATACATCTTAATCTTCCATGTCTACTTATCTACAACTCTCTTCCGCTAGAGGGCTCGGAATTGTAGTGTGTAACACAGCGGTGTATAACGTAACTAGGTTGCTGCGTGAGAAACAGCATTCTGTACTCCAGTTTCTAGCCGCAATAAGTTCACCCACGCAAGGGGCGCCATCTCCTTCAGCTTGACAAAGCCACGAGCCTTGCGACATCTGCAACTATCCGACATCTCGCGTCCTCTGTCGTCCATCATTCTCCATACCGTACCGGGTTGACCCTATCCGATTTCCATCTGTTCCAAAACCTAAAGAACACCTTTGAGGACCTCATTTTGACAGCGATGAAGCAGTGCAACCAGAGGAGAGGTTGTGGCTCCGTCAACGAAGTCGAACATTCTACTGTGACGGTATCAACAAACTGCTGTCTCGCTGGGAGAAATGTGTTCGTCGCAAGGGTTACTATGTTGAGAAATACTCAGTACACATGTAAAATAAAGATGTAGAAAGTTGATAACGTTTGATTTATTTTAAAAGCTGAAAGAGGTTCCGAAATAAAAATGCTTAGACTATGCTATTCACCACGCTTCCCTATTCTGTTACGTTTCTAATTGTAAAGTTAGTTGTTGTCAAACGAGATCACATTGGTAATAACTGCGCTTTTTGTTGCCTTGTAGTGGGCCCTAACGAGCTCAGATACAGGCCTCTTTAAATTAAAATGAACATTAGCTAGCTTTCAAGAAACTTAAGTAATATAAGTTAGAGCAACTGGAAGTTGGTAGGGCGGTGTCTGCAGTTGAATGTAACTAGAAAGCAGGAAAGCTGGTCATTCGCTGTGAGATATGGTGCCTGAAAGTTGTCGTGTTGATGCTGTCTGGCACAGCGTGTAGTTCGACAGCCTTTTAAGTTGTTTGGTTCATATTTTGCTTGGAGTGGTCATTGTCCTCATGCCTGTTTTTAGACGCCAATTTCTGAAGACGTAGTATCCTCGTCCTCGGCTGATATTTTCCATCATTGTGCCGTTAGTCGGACGGAAGGGAATTGGTTAAATTGTTTGGTCGGTCCTCGGGCCGTCCCTATTTCTCTCTTTCACACCTCCTCTGTGTTACCACAGATGATGTACCACTGATCTCATTTACACTAAGACTGCAGTACGCGCGAGATGCCTATTTGTATCCACCGCTCTGAATGGAATGCCTAAGTTCTCATAAATGTGCACCAAACTGCAGTCTGCGTAGCCATCCGATTATTTAACTTCAACTCTTGGCTGACTGTCTCACCTGACCTTATGTTTGAGCTACCTTCTCAGGCCGACCCTTGGAACACTTCTGAGCACCACTTCTTCTGTTGGTTTTAGATTGTGATTTTCATTGTAGTTCGAAGTATTGTGTGAGGCCTTCGGCCGTGTATTAATTCAGTTCTTTTTAAATCTTACATAAAGGCCTTCAGCCATGTTAAATTAAAATTTTGAAGATTTATTTTATTTCAGAAAAAAAAATTCCATATAATTGGTTGTCTGAAATTGTGTGAAATCCAGTTGTTAGTTGTTCAATGTGTTATGTGTGGCCTTCAGCCGAGGGTTTACGTGAACCCATTTTATAAGGCCATCAGCCTTGTTCATACTTTAAAGGAATTTTTTTTATAAGAATGAAGGGGTTTATTTTCAATTGTTTGTCTGACTTGTTGTTCAGGCCTTCAGCCGTTGTTTCAAATTCGTTTGTGGCCTTCAACTGTGCAATAATTTAATATCTCTTTAGTTAGGCTTTCGGCCGTTCTGTTGGAAGTCTTAAAAGAAATTTCTTGGTTAGAGAAAAATTATTTATTAATGTGTTTTAATTATAGTTGTCGGCCAGTTGGGGTGGCCGAGCGGTTCTAGGCGCTACAGTCTGGACCCGCGTGACCGCTACGGTCGCAGGTTGGAATCCTGCCTCGGGCATGGATGTGTGTGATGTCTTTAGGTTAGTTCGGTTTAAGTAATTGTAAGCTCTAGGGGACTGATGACCTCAGAAGTTAAGTCCCATAGTGCTCAGAGCCATTTGAACATATATAGTTGTCCTTCAGACGTGTAGTGTAGGCCTTCAGCTGCTAATTGTTCTCAATTGCATTTCTTTAAAAAAAAGAAAAAAAATTGCTTCTATTTTATTTGCTATTGATTTCTAAGGCAGGCAATCAGCCGTTCTTGTTTTTGGTGTGGTTTTGGGCCTTCAGCCCAGAAAGCATCTCCAGTTTTCTCTAACTAGGCCTTCAACCGTGTTGTTGATTTGTGATCTCTTAAAGCAGTCTGTAAGTAAGTGGTTCTTAGAAAAATAAAGTTGTGTGTTTGATTGTGGAACTCATAGTAACTATTTACGGCCCCATCCACAATTATAACCTTATCCTGTGCGCTCTCTGAGTACCTACCAGTTGCAGCAGTCAATACGGAATACCAATTGCATTAAGTACGCTTCACAAAATCACTGGATCTGAATTGCATTCGCTTACAGTGGTAATCCCCGTGAAGTTTCAATGCTAATGTCGTTGATAATGCGTGTAATTCTTCTTCGGCGCTCCTCCTATAGGATATTTTCACGAACACTGCCCTTACTTGGTGTTAACGTTGATGGTAGTAGTGCACGATTCCTTGCAGAAAAGGCGGGCTGTCCGCGTTGGTGTACCAACAAACAGGATAACTTCCTTCGTGTTGTATGTTCACGGGCACGTCTAAAGGCGAGAGCTCTTTTCTGCCATTCTCTTAAGTCTTCATTTCGATCGATATTATTGCGTTGATTCCACACATCCTACTGGCACCTACAGACCAGTTAACCGCCAACATTAGTCTGATTTTGTTAGTCTGATGTTCCTTGCAAGGTGTACGTACCCAAGGCTGGAATGTTTTTAATTTGCAGTTATTGACTTGACCATGTCTGCTCTAAGGTTTGACTAGTGCCTTCTCGCAATGTAACTTTAGGACTTTTTAAATTTTAATTCTAATGAAGACATCCTTAGAGGTGTCGAAACCTAGGTAAACGTATTAAACAATTATTTGCAAACGGTTGGCTGTTATATTACTCCATTGACCTTCAATGAAATTGATTATGCCAATTCAAAACAACTTATTGGAGTTCTCATATCTCACTATCTCTAATAAACATTTCTCCTTGTATTTATAAACGTTCCATTTTTGGTTTACCGTACAGTATCGTCTGAACCCTTAGGCGACTCAGACTAAACAGATCCTCATTTCACACAGCTTGATGACATCGTTATAACTTGTCTGCCATGGAGTCTGGCGCTCTTCCAGTGCACGGCTTCATTCGTGGAACTTCTGTCACGATGATCGAGCATGCTTTTCCACATTGACAAGATCTCTTAGCACATCCACCGCCGTCCGGTATTGAAGGCACTTGTGATTCCCCATTTACGTGAAATATAAGAAATACATCAATCCGCAGTAATACACCTCCCAGCCCGATAAGTTCCGACATGCGGTTGATAAAAAATACGGAAAAATTAAGACGGTTGTTTCACTGCTTCAGGCACTCAGCCGGTTCTACATTCTCTCCCCCCTGTGCAGTACATCGCGCAGACGAACCAGACAATCATGTGAATCTGTCACAAAAGTGCTTCTTTGGGGTGCTCAACTCGTGCGGTGTGTAACAACGGCTTGAATGCCTGTTACGTCATCGAAGCGTTGACTCTCCATGTGATTTTCACACTTAATCGTTTCTTGGTAGGGTCGTATTGATAATACTAGATCTCGATGACCTTTTTTTTACAAAAATTGTTGTCTGCGTCTGGCGTTTTAATCGAGTCGGGGCAGGCGTCTTCTTGTTCCGCAGTCAAGGTGTGCACGTCCAACTTTGCACAAATTTTCTATTCTGCAAAACGTTCGGGAGGATATCTTGAACACTTCTTTTAGAGATTTTGCCCTATTTCGATTTGTGACCAAACAACGTTGACACACCACAACCGCACGTTCACTACCCAACACTAGCTGGTCACAAGTGGCTGGTAGAATGCTCATATGTTGTTTACAGTTTTTAGTTGAAGCTGTTGCCGTAGTTACTGCGCTGACAGTGCTTAGCTGCTTACATGCCAGAAATAGGATGGTGTATATGTACAGATTATCCCAACTCGAATGACGTTTTTCCAGAGACAAAATAAGAAATGTTTAGAAGCAAAAGTTGTTTAGCCGTGAGGGGGATATTAACCAACATGACTGTTTTTCCTGTAACTTTTTACGTTGCGAAGATATGAACTCCCTAATTCTTTTTCATTTCGTAATGTACTTCTCCTCAACACTTGTTCAAGAATGTATTAGAGAATACCACTCGCATATTCACGACATTGTTAAAAATGCGGCATAGACGTGATTCTCGCCGTAAAATTCCTGGCTTTACAGCCATCAAATTCAGGTACAAGAAGCTCTTCTCAGAGCAGTTGAGAAGGCAGCAGTGGCAAGATGATGTAATGTGGTGTGACGTACCGATGACACATCGTTTTGGCCGCGCAGAGTGGCCGCGTGGTTAGAGGCGCCATGTCACTGACTGTGCGGCCCCTCCCGCAGGAGGTTCGACTCCTCCCTCGGGCATGGATTTGTGTGTTGTCCTTAGCGTAAGATAGTTTAAGTAGTGTGTAAGTCTAGGGACCGATGACCTCAGCAGTTTGGTCCCTCGGAAATTCACACACAACACATGGTTTGTCAGGTAGGGGTGTCGTGAGAAAGACCGCCTAGTTGTGGTCCTTGCCCACGATTGGTTGCTCCGTTCGGTAGTTGCGTGCCAAAATCTTCTGTTATTAATATTAGACAAACTAAGCAGCATATTTGCTTGCATTTCAAATTGAAGCATCTCTCAAAAGCGTCCTATCATTCCATTATTTCACAACTATTAATAACGAGCAGGATGATAAACAACTGCTAAACGAAAAGACAGACGAAGCTGTTCGGTGATCTTCGGATCGCGCCTAATTTGGATGGCAGGCGAAATGGTTCGGCTGTAAAATCGTAACTGGTTCGGCAGAGTCGGAGGACAGACATTTAGTCTGCCGCAGTCGGTGTTATTTAAAGCTTTGTTAGCAATGTGTGGTTATTTGGAACAGTACTGAGAACAGTGTCACTGTAATTGGAGAAATACGCAGTTCATTAATTTGTCGAAGTATAGAAATTATTTGTGTCTCTGAAGTGCAATGTAATGTGCAGTTTGTTGTGTTCTGTCAATAAGAAACGAGTGGCATCGCGTACAAACAAACTGATTGGAAATTTAATTATTTCTAAAATAAAAGTTCCTCTTTAAGAGTTTCCTACAGCCTTAAGTTGGATTTACGACCTACGTGCTGCTTTTTGGCCTGGGGACAACAACTGTAGAAGACTGCATGTTGGTGAACATTTATGAGGACTAATGCATTCCAGTCAGAGCGGTGGATACAAATAGGCAACCCGCGTGTTCTGTAGCCTTAGTACAAGTGAGATCAGTGGCACGTCATCTGTGGTAACACAGAGGAGGTGTGAAAGAGAGAGATGTTTTTGAGGGAGGAAGTTTTTAGACACATACACACTCATATATAATTACCCTCTTTTTCCCTCTCCCTCTTTTTCAATTCGCCGCAGTGGGCTTACCTGCGATAACTAATTCCTACAGTTAATAGAGTTGGCAATAAACAAATCGAAGTATGAGGATAACGTACATCGGTCATTCAGTCACCCGTCTTCTGTTGAAATTTGATATGAATATGACGTACGCCTTCAAAGACGTGGAAATTCTACCCATCTACGGAGAATACATGTTAGCCGCGATTGTAAGTTAGCAAAATATTATTCGAATTACATCTAGGTATTTTTTTTTCTTTTTTCAAGTCATCAGTCTTCCGGTTGGTTTTATGCAGACAAACTCGATTTCCTGTAAACTGACAACTTCTTCATTTCAGAGCAGTATTTGCGCTCAAAATCCTTGTTTGTTACATGTGTACCAATCTCTGTTTTCTCCTAGAGTTCTTACCCTCCATAACTCCCAGTGGAAATTATTCCCTGAAGTCTTAAGAGCTGTACTAGCATCCGGTCCGTCGTTTTTATCGATGCTTTCACCACTTTCTCCTAGCCGAAAGACTGCCAAAAGACTGCATTCTTGTCTTACACCCTTTTCAATCCGAGCACTTTGGTTTTGGTCTTCCATTCTTACCGTTCCTGTCCTTTTTGAACATATATTGTTGACCACCTGTCATTCCCCATAGCTTACATCGATTTTCTTCAAATTTTCTAACATCGTACACCATCTTACATTGTCAGAAGCTATTTCTAATTCCATGAAATCTATGAACTTACTTCAATTACTGAGTAGGTCTACAGAACTGCCTAAGGCCAAACTGATCGTCTTCTAAGAGAATCCTCAGCTCTCTTTTCCATTCTCTTGTTTATCATTCTTGTCAGAAAATTTGGTGCGTGAGCTATTAAGCTGACTTACCTCCCCCACTGTCTTCAGGATAGCGTTTATTATGATGTTTTTCCGTTAGTCTGAGAGTATACCTCGAGTGTCATAGATTTTGCAAATCAACTTGAAGAGTGGTGTGGTCACCATATTCTCCAATGGTTTTACAAGTTCCCAAGGGGAGTTATAGATGCCTTCCACCTTATTCGTATCTTAAATCTTCCAAAGTTCTGTTAAGCTCTGCTTCTAATCCACTATTTCTTCCGTATCGATTCCCGTTTCTTCTTCTATTACGTCCTCAGACAGCTCCACGCCCTTGAAAAAGCTTTCAGTGAATTTTTTCCGTATATTCGTCCTTTCTTCTGCGTTTACGCCCTAGAGAGTGGAATTCCTCTCGTGCTCTTAATGTTCACACCTATGATTTTAATTTCATCTGATGTCGTTCTGTATGCTGAATCTTGCATCGCAGCCTATCAGTACCGCCGGAGCCGGCGCCTGGAATATTCCTGCGGAAGCTGCGAGCGACGCTTTGAACATCGCCACCGATGATGAGCCTCCAGGATTGTTATAAGCGGTGGGCATCTGGGCACAAGTCTTCTGGTCGAAGATTTACTTCTAGTTGCTAGCTGGTGCCGAACATTACATCGGCAAACATTCAGTGTACATAGACACACGCCCGTCTCGGGGTAACTAGCCACCGCGGACACAAGTACTCACCAGTGTCCCATTTCTTCACCCACAAGTTGAGTACAACACATTTACTTAAAGAACTTCTGTGTCCACTAATCTTTTGCTTGCCTGTCCAGATTCCTATGGTAACAGTTCCTTTCAGCCACCTTCCAGACACTTATCATTAGCAGCGAGGACATAAAATTAGGGTCCTCGAAGAATTACGGTTACCAACTGGCATCGTAATATATCTGTCCTCCCGACGGCCAGTTATCTTTCGATTTATTCACAGTTTTCCTGCAAACATTTTGTTTTAGCTTCTTTGCTCTTCCCATTTCACTTCATTGCTATGTGAGTTACATTATTATATTTCTGTCTATCCTGAACATTTTTCTATGTCGTTCTTTCGTCGCTCACCTGATTTCTTATGTTACCCAAGCTTTATTGGCCGTCTCCTTCTTTCTACCTAAATTTGTCTGTCCTGCCTTCTGTGATTGCTCTTTTCTTACAGATATCCATTACGCTTCAGCGGAAATGCTAACGTTGCACCTGTGCGAGGAATTTTTGAGAAGTTGTCACGGTGAGATAACCTAATGGAAAGGAAACAATCAAACTGGGATTCGTTTCCGGAACACTCCAGCAGAGTATAGCCAACAGTAAACAGGTGGCTCAGGGAACACAAGTTCTCACAGCACAAAAGCGAGTTGTAGCATTATACATTAATATCAGTCGCCAGCCTGATTGGGCGTTGTTGTGTCTAGCAATATAATAAATGGCTCAAAGGGCTCTAAGCACTATGGAACTTAACATCTATGGCCATCAGTCCCCGTAGAACTTAGAACTACTTAAACCTAACTAACCTAAGGACATCACACAACACCCAGTCATCACAATATAATAAAGAAGAAGCCAGTGCTAAGGCTATCCTAACCCCCTTGACACACACACACACACACTTAATTCCTTCCTTATCTCTGTTCACACTATAACACAGTAATCTAAACTTGCAGATAAATGTGCTACTAACTAGTAAATCACACAAAGAAATGGCCACCTCTCAATAACACGTACCGTAAATGAACTAGATGCAGCAGTTAACAGAACCAATCACCAAGACACATGAAACTAGTAGCAGTACCAAACAGGAAAGAAGCACGAAATGATCTTGATTTAAATCAGGGGGACTGTTAATGATAATACTCTATAACTTCATTCCCTAGTACAGGGACTCTATGCCTCTGCATTCACCAACTTGCATTAGAACAGTTAACACAGTAAATATTTCTTTCTTAAACTCCGCGTGAAATAATTAAACATAATACAAAACTAGTTACACTGGCTCTGAAGGAGCCTTTGCTTCGCTCCATTACTAATTATGTAAGGCACAACAGACTGTGACTCCGTAAATAACAAATGTTCTTTGATAAGCAGTCTTTTAACGTACTCAAAATACAGTTGGCTGTGCAAATGCCAACACAACATTAAAATCAAATTCAACCACTTCCTCATGAAATGGACACTGATAAAACTTCGTAATTCGGATCAAAGTACATAAATGCAACAATTAATAATATTTTTCATTTCAAAGTAACTTTAATATTTTCAGGCAGCTTTTCAAGTAAGTCAAATTGTTTAAGGAAATCACTGGCGGTTGGTCTAAAAGTGCACTGGAAGTGTAATATTTCTTAAAATATAAAACTTAACGTTAAACAGTATAACTCCACACAGTAAAAATCAATCATAACTATTTTTACAGCTGCCGAGTAAGTCTTTCCATGATAAATTAGGACTCTCGGAATTAAATTTACTGTGATAAGATTGCTGTCCAGGTTTGTGGTTTGGGATAATCGTGAAAGTAAGATAGTTTTTAGCAACCACACGATTATTATTAAAATCATCAAAATTTCACAAATACCTGGTCCATTTAAAGAGTGCCAAACATAAATAATTTAGTAGAAGGCTGGTGGTACTGGTAGCGTAATTTGCAGTATCTGTTAACTAGGCGGCGATGCAGGCGTGGCAGTACTGGTACCCTCGCCCTATTACAAATCTTCTTGGCGTTGGAATTCATTTTTATAGGCCACAAACCATTGCATGATAACATTATCACCAAATACAGTATCCGAGGCTCACAAATATTGCTCTTAAGCTCTTCTGCCCTCAAAACTCCAGGAATACAAGCGACAATGATCAGCTACTGCTAACGAGATGTTAACCACAGCATTGCTCAGGCAAGATTTCTTACCCGTCGCCGCGCTGTCTAAGGCTTCTTGCCACGGTCCGCGCGGCTCCCCCTCCCCCGTCGGAGGTTCGAGTCCTGCCCCGGGTATGTGTGTGTGTGTGTGTGTGTGTGTGTGTGTGTGTGTGTGTGTGTCATCCTTAGCATAAGTTAGTTTAAGTTATATTAAATAGTGTGTAAGCTTAGGTACCAATGACCTCAGCAATTTGTCTCATAAGACCTTGCCACAAATTTCCAATTTCCTTACCTGTTCACAAAGGACGAGTTGCCACTTGCACTCCAACCACACCTTTTTCACTCCGCCAGGCTACTTCCGTAGCTGCGGGGCTTACCCACATCTTTTACATTTAACGCTACCTCTCCTAACTATGGACCAAGTCATTTACTGTACATTATATAACAATCATTCGAGTAGTTATTCACATTCATGAGCATAATTTAAACAACATCGTTCTGAAAGTTCACATAGCTGAAACATGTATACATATTCAAAGAATATCGATGACAGATACAACTCTCTACACAAGCATCACTTCATATTGACACTGAAGTATCGATACAGATACGAAATAGGTCGAAAATAGGTGTTACAGTGCTTACTGTGGTACTCACCATCGCAATATCTACAGAGTTCCTCAGTCCTTCAGTATCCAACTTCTTTCCACGTTGATTGCTCGAGACGATTCTCTTCAACTTCAGCCTGCTCTTCAACATTACTTAAGTGTGATCTGAATCTATGTCTGCTCCATTGTACTCCTTACAGTCTACTATCTGATTTCAGAGTCTCTGTTTCATCACGATGTAATCCAGTTGGGATCTTACCGCGTCTCCAGGCCGTTTCCAAGTACATCTCCTAACCTAGTGACGTTTCAATAGGGTATTCTCTATTAGTAGCTGAAATATACTGCAGAAAGCCCTTCTCGTCTATCATTTCTGTTACTAAGTCCATATTCTCCCGTAACCGTATCATCTAGTTCTTCTCCAACAACCGCATTACAGTCCCCGTTTGTGATTAGGTTTTCATCTCTCTCTGCATACTGAATTACCCATACAGTATCCTCATCTGCTTTCTCTATCGGTTTTCTGATAACTGAGGGCGCAGGCTGGCGCAGAAGAGCAATTCGAGTCGAGCCGCATCAAACCAGTCAGAAGACTGAAGACTCAAAAGAAACAAATGACAAAATCCTTCGCATCGTACTCGTGATGTCGGCGAACTATTGTTGTCTGTGTCAGAGTGCTCTCAGTTCTGATAAAAACAATCTTGTCACTGAAATGTTCACAGTGAGCTATTTTCTTCCCTGCCTTCCTGTTAGGCTGCTGTTGATACACTACTTGCCGTTAAAATTGCTACACCAAGAAGAAATGTGATTACATTTTCACGCAATTTGGGTGCGTAGATCCTGAGAAATCAGTACATAGAACAACCACCTCTGGCCGTAATAACGGCGTTGATACGCCTGGGCATTGAGTCAAACAGAGCTGGATGGCGTGTACAGGTACAGCTGCCCATGCCGCTTCAACACGATACCACAGTTCATCAAGAGTAGTGACCGGCGTATTGTGACGAGCCAGTTGCTCGCCCACCATTGACCAGACTTTTTCAGTTGATGAGAGATCTGGAAAATGTGCTGGTCAAGGCAGCAGTCGAACATTTTCAGTAGCCAGAAAGGCCCGTACAGGAACTGCAACATGCGCTCGTGCATTATCCTGCTGGAATGTAGGGTTTCGCAGCAATCGAATGAAGGGTAGAGCAACGGGTCGTAACACATAGGAAAAGTAACATCCAATGTTGAAAGTGCCGTCAATGCGAACAAGAGGTGACCGAGACGTGTAACCAATGGCACCCCACACCATCACGCCAGTATGACGATGACGAATACACGCTTCCAATGTGCGTTCACCACGATGTCGCCAAGCACGGATGTGACCATCATGGAGCTGTATACAGAACCTGGATTCATGCGAAAAAATGACGTTTTGCCATTCGTGCACCCAGGTTCGTCGTTGAGTACACCATCGCAGGCGCTCCTGTCTGTGATGCAGCGTCAAGCGTAACCGCAGCCATGGTCTCCGAGCTGATAGTCCATGCTGCTGCAAACGTCGTCGAACTGTTCATGCAGATGGTTGTTGTCTTGCAAACGTCCCCATCTGTGGCCTCAGGGATCTAGACGTGGCTACACGATCCGTTACATCCATGCGGATAGGATGCCTGTCATCTCGACTGCTAGTGATACGAGGCCGTTGGGATCCAGCACGGCGTTCTCTATTACCCTCTTGAACTCACCGATTCCATATTCTGCTAACAGTCATTGGATCTCGACCAACTCGAGCAGCATTGTCGCGATACGATAAACCGCAATCGCGATAGGCTATAATCCGACCTTTATCAAAGTCGAAAACGTGATGCTACGCATTTCTCCTCCTTACACGAGTCATTACAACAACGCCTGTCAACTGTTATTTGTGTATGAGAAATCGGTTGGAAACTTTCCTCATGTCAGCACGTTTTAGATGTCGCCACCGGCGCCAGCCTTGTATGAATCCTCTGAAAAGCTAATCATTTGCATATCAAAGCATCTTCTTCCTGTCGGTTAAATTTCGAGTCTGTAGCAAGTCATCTTCGTGGTGTAGCAATTTTATCCGTCATTCCTCTGACGAGAGATCTTTGTCTTCTTTCCATTTCACTTCACTCAGCCCCATTCAATGTAGATCGAGCCTTTACATTTCGTTGTAGGCGACAAACTGAACTAATGTTTCATCTGTCGTAGTTCCAATGAACCATCTCCTAGCGCAATCAAAGAACACACAGTCACGGCCAGACGACTGTGGTTTCGTCGTGTCGTAACACTCCAGAACGTTGTCTTCTCGCTGGTTATTCAGCCTGTTCCTCATGATCACCTCCCCGTTGGCAGTCCTCTCCGAAAGTGCAGACAGATGCTTCGCCTCAGCAAACAATGTACTCGCGAGAAATTCCACACTCAGTGGCAAACTTTCACATCATATCCAAAGCGTACGGTGTGCTCCCTTGAAGTGGTCTGCTTATTTCTGATTAATTTAGATCGAACGTTAAGTGTGTGATAATGAACTGTTTACGTTGGTTTTGTTCCGTACAGCAAGGTCGGAGCTTAACTTGCCAGCAGTCAGCACAACGCTGTTGCGAGCTACCGGGACACGCGTCCACAGCCTGCCGGCCGGTGCTGGCTGTGACGTAGCCGGCACGGCGCGTGTCTGAATGTCACGTCGAGGCACGCACCGCGGTCAGCGGCGGTGACGGCGGCGGCGCCTCGGCGCGGGTCAACGCACGCGGGCGTGGGCGGGCCTACACGTGTACAGCGCGCGTGCTTGGGGTGCAGTCAGCGCCCCGGACACGCCGCGCCTGGTTGGGCCCGCGCTCCACTCGACACAGGAGCACGGGATGCCGCCGTCACCTCAGGGCTCGCCGATCCCAGTTCTCGGCGCGAAGTCGTCGCATAGCCACACCGCAAACCATACTTTCCTTTAGTTAACAATGAAATTCGCCACAGCCCAGCAATTATGATTTTATTGTAACTACCTGTTTCGGCATTCCATTATGCCATCTTCCGGCCGAATATGCATCTTTGTTGCTGTGAAACGCTTTTCTGACATACTGGGGCCATATGTTCCTTGATTGCAATCAGGTCTTCAAAGGAAGCACTCCGCATTTCTGGATTTCCGGAAGACTTTTGACACAGTATATATATATATATACTAAGATGGTATCTGTTCTTTCGGACATAGAAAGTTAAGGCTCACCGGCCACTTGACCATCTTCTTCTTCTGTGCGAATGCACAAACAGTGCCCGAACTCCTACGGGAATCGGCAACGCGCTGCGAGTAATGAGTATTATGGGCGAGGGCACTACGAATGTAGTGCGGGACATTACGTTGAGAATGTGGGTTTCGCGGGAGGCGTGCCAGAGATAAATCCCTGCAGTCGCGCTATCCTCTGTGTCCTCGGTATTTCAGATGGATCCCGGCACGGTAGCTCAGCGTGTTCGGTCAGAGGGCTAGCTGCCCTCTGTAATAAAAAACTGAGTTAATGGATGAACAACGAACTAAAATGCGTGTCTTTCGACGTCCGCTCCGAGCAAATACAGCGAACGAAAACGAACCTAATGAGATTTTTTTAAAAAAAAAAATAAAATGGATAGAGCGTCTGCCATGTAAGCAGGAGATCCCGGATTCGAGTCCCGGTCGGGGCACACATTTTCATCTGTCCCCGTTGACGTATGTCAACGCCTGTAAGCATCTAAGGGTCTTCATTTCGTTGTAATTGTGGCACTGTACCACACAACCGACTCGTAGTGAAATTGCGTGCCTGTGGAATATCGTCTCAGTTATATGACTGGATCTGTGACTTCCTGTCAGAGAGCTCACAGTACGTTGTAACTGACGGAAAGTCATCGAGTAAAACAAAAGTGATTTCTAGCGTTCCCGAAGGTAGTGTTATAGGCCCTTTGCCGTTCCTTATCTATAAAAACGATTTGGGAGACTATCTGAGCAGCCGTCTTCGGTTTTTTGCAGATGACGCTGTCGTTTATCGACTAATAAATCATCAGAAGATTAAAAAAAACTGCAAAACGATTTAGAAGAAATATCGGAATGGTGAGAAAAGTGGCAGTTGACCTTAAATAACGAAAAGTGTGAGGTCGACCACATGAGTGCTAAACAGAACGCGTTAAACTTCGGTTACACGATAAATCAGTCTAATCTGAAAGCCGTAAATTCGACTAAATACCTGGGGATTACAATTACGAACAATTTAAATTGGAAGGCACACACAGAAAATGTTGTGGGGAAGGCTAACCAAACACTGTGTTTCATTGGCAGGGCACTTAGAAAATGTAACAGACCTACTAAGGAGACTGCCTACGCTACGCTTGTCCGTCCTCTTTTAGAATACTGTTCCGCGGTCTGGGATTCTTACCAGATAGGACTGACGGAGTACATCGAAAAAGTTCGAAGAACGGCAGCACGTTTTGTATTATCGCAAAATATGGGAGAGAGTGTCACAGAAATGATACAGGATTTGGGATGGACATCATTAAAAGAAAGTCGTTTTTCGTTGCACCTGAACCTTCTCACGAAATTCCAATCACCAACTTTCTCCTCCGAATGCGAAAATATTTTGTTGACACTGATTTACATAGGGAGGAACGATCACAAAGATAAAATAAGGGAAATCAGAGCTCTTACGGAAAGATATACGTGTTCATTCTTCCGGCGCGCTGTACGAGATTGGAATAATAGAGAATTGTGAAGGTGGTTCGATGAACCCTCTGCAGGCACTTAAATGTGATTTGCAGAGTATCCATGTACATGTAGATATGGTTTAGAATTCACGACATTCGGGGACGTATGGCCCCAGCATGCCGGTATTGTTTATTTTTGAAAAATGCATATGGGGCCTGAAGATGGCATAATGGAATACCAAAACTGGCAGTTAAAATAAAATGAAACAACATCTTAATTGCACGGCTCTTGACGAATTTCATTGTTATAAACGTGACCAGTCGCTATCGCATGTCCACAGTGGTTCGACAGAGAATGTTTCCCTGTTTCTCGTCCAGATTATGGTGACGAGGATCGATTGACTAAAGCGTCACCAGCTTTGATTGGAACATTTTACTGACTTGGGGCACAAGATTTCCTTTCACACTGTACAGTCTGTCCGAGGAGTCCTAATAGTATTCCTAGGTCAAAACAGTACTCTATTGTAGGTGATTCCAGAAATACCGCATAAATCCTAGTGGGACTCACTTTCTTAGTGTTTCCGTGCAAACGTAATTATGCATAAACAGGATGATTCTGTGATGATGTTACAAACTTTCGGGGATGATGGTGAAGCGTAAAAGGCTCAGTTTCAGGCAAGGGATTCTGGTCCGGAATTGACCGAGTCGAAACTTACAAGCGAAGATCGTTCTCATACCTCTGACAATATACCTGTTTTACTCTTTACTTTCCATATTTTTGGGAGGACGTAGAATATAGAAGGGGAAAAATGGCCCAGTAAACATTGGCTCTAAAGCGCCTACCACATAAACATTTATCTTTGCTGCTGTGAAACACATTTCTTCTACCGATCAGGTGCTCTTAACTCTTAACATTTTTATTCAACAATTTTTTCTTGTTTTGCTCTATACTATACCCTCATAAAATATGAAAAACAAAGAGCTTCCAGTACAAGAGGTCCTCTGTCAGAGGTATCAGAACGAATATCGTTTAAAAATTTGGGATTCGGCCGTTTCCGGACAAGCTTCCTTTACTTCAAATTGATAAATTTACCCTTCATCCTGAATGTTCGTAAGACGGTCACGGAAAGATTTCGATGAATGAGTTTCTGAATATCAAAATATGTGACATAATTGTCCGTATCTTTTGACTGTACTGACTTCGAAGCTCAAATATTTTCCATTGGCGTTGAACTGCGGGCTTTAATATTTGACACAAATTCCAACCTGGTACCGCTACGCGTTCCCGAGAACAAGGGCTCTTGATAGTCTCACAGACAGATAGACAGACAGACAACAAATCGATACCACAGTGACTGAAGTACGGAACTCCAAACATAAACATTTTTTTTTAAATTTTTAGCAGAATTTCATTTATTCGTCAATATCAGCGTTATCTCCTTCCAAGCCGATTCCATTAAATATTTTTCCAATCCTTGAATCGCTTCTGGGATTCGATGGTTTGGGTAGCCTTGAACTTATTAAGCATAGCATTTGTAACCTTATAAATGCTTGTGAAACGATGTCATTTTCAGCTTTTCATAATATTTGTGAAGAGGAGAAGTACTATACAACCATGTCTGGCTGGAGCATTATTTCAGGATTATTTGTGGCCAAAGACTCACGAACAAGCAGCGAAGCGCGAGCAAGGGCATCGTCGTTCATTCATTGAGGCAGTCAAAAGAGTATGTGTGGTGTCGGATGTTGTTCATCCATATATGTGGTCGGCGAGACAACTGTAAATGTTTACTTCGACGTTTTGATGGACCTCCTTGCACCACCACTATTCGATCTTCAACTAAACGGCATTTTCCAGCAAATAACGTTCACGTAGTCCACATCTGAGATGTTCCCTTTTGATTACTCTTAGATGTCCCTCTGAAACCTTGGTTAATGTTATCCACAGCATAATCCCTCCCTACTGTTATGCGTTTGTGACGCCTTGTCCGTTTCAAGCAACTATACGTCCGGGTGAAGGCGTATCCGCACACGACCATCCATGTGCTGTACCAAGAAAAGTGCTCAATACGACAGTGCGACACATTTCCATAGACCCATGGTCCAGATTCGCCGCTTCCGAGGCGATAGTCCCCAACCACCGTGCTATAACTATCTGCCCTTTCAAATAACTTCCGGGAATTCAGCCAGGTAACACTTTCAGCGACCGCCGATATTTCGGCGGGAGAACACCCCGCCATTTTCAAGGCAAACTGCAACGGACAGGCGGCGTGCATGCAAATTTAATACCTCGGTTCTGCGACAGAAGCAGGAAAGATAACACACACACTGAACACTAGTGCCACCAAAGATGACCAAAGTCAGAGCTATCGATAGTGAGACTATGAATTCACAGGTGAGGCAGCATTGACTCTGTTCCTCTGTTTTTTGACAAGGGAGAGAACCGGATTCCAAACAGAGTTTAAACAGAAACCTCCATCCCTGTTAACGAGGTTGCTCGCTAGTTTAATCTCAACTGCCTCCTTAATGACACTGTCCCAATAGCTGGACGTGCATGCCAATATCTCGGTGTTATTATATAACATGGGGTGACCAGTATCCAAGCAATGTTCGGCAATAGCAGATCTATTTGGCTGCTGTAATCGTGTGTGCCGTTTATGCTCAGTACATCTGTCCTCCACGGTCCTGATAGTTTGACCAATATATGCCATACCGCAGCTACAGGGAATACGATACACACCTGCCTTACGCAATCCAAGATCATCCTTAACGGAACTCAAAAGTGCTCTAATTTTAGATGGAGGTCGGAAAACACATTTCACATCGTATTTCCGTAAAATACGACCGATCTTATTGGACGTGTTTCCTACGTAAGGCAAAAACGCAGTAGACTTAGGTGTTGACTCAGAATTATCATCAATCACCCGATGTACAGTTGGTCGATAGCGCAACGCACGTTCAATCTGTCTATCACTATAACCATTTCGACGAAATGTAACTTCAAGATGGGACAGCTCAGCTGGCAAAGTCTCAGCGTCAGAAACGACATGTGCCCTGTGTACCAAGGTACGAAGTACCCCTTCACGCTGAGCCGAATGGTGACAACTATTAGCTTGTACGTACAAATCGGTGTGAGTACGTTTCCTGTAGACTGCATGTCCCAATGATCCATCATCCTTCCTCCTAACCAACACGTCGAGAAAGGGAAGGCAACCATCCTCTTCCACCTCCATCGTAAAACGAATGTTCGGGTGGATCGAGTTCAGATGTTCTAGAAAGACATTCAAATTTTCCCTACCGTGAGGCCAAACAACGAAGGTATCGTCAACGTATCTAAAGAAACAGGCGGGTTTTAAAGGCGCCGACTCCAATGCACGTTCCTCGAAGTCTTCCATAAATAAATTTGCGATCACAGGAGACAACGGACTACCCATCGCAACTCCATCTGTCTGCTCGTAATACTGGTCATTAAATAAAAAGTAAGTGGATGTCAACACATGCCTAAAGAGATTAGTTAAATCAGCACCAAACCTGGCTTCAATTAACCGCAACGAATCAGACAGAGGAACACGAGTGAAGAGAGAGACCACATCGAAACTCACTAAAATATCAGAGTCATTCAGCCTCAGTCCCTCCAAACGACGTAAAAAATCAGCTGAGTTCATGATATGATGTTCACACTGTCCTACTTGTGGACTCAACAGAGAAGCAAGATGCTTGGATACACGATATGTCGGAGCGCCGATGTTACTCACTATAGGACGGAAAGGAACCCCTTCCTTATGAACCTTTGGAAGGCCATATAACCTAGGGGGAACGGCACTATAGGTGTTAAGCCTCTTGATTGTGTCCTGCGAAAAACCACTTTTCTTCAGGAGGCTGTTGGTCTTTCTCTCAACACTTTTCGTGGGGTCAGCATCGATTCTGCGATACGCTGAATCAGATAGTAAACGTTGCATCTTTTGTACATAATCAGGTTTATTTAAAACAACGGTGGCATTGCCCTTGTCAGCAGGTAAAATAACAATACTGGGATCAACTTTGAGAGAGCGTAAAGCAGCCCTCTCTGCTGCTGTTACATTGCTCTTGGGTGGACGAGCCCTAGTCAAAACACGGCATGCCTCCCTCCTAACTTCCTCTGCAGCGTCAGGAGGTAGTTTGCAAACTGCCTGTTCAATTGAACTAATAAAATCAACTACCGGCAAATTCTTCGGAGTGGGTGCAAAATTTAAACCCTTCCCTAGCACGGATAAGGTTGCGTCGTCAAAAGATTTCTCTGTGAGATTTATCACAGAACGTCGAGATATAACATCCGACTCCGCGCGATGAAAACGTTCAAACTTCGCCAAATGCCGGGCAGTAACGGAGTTGTACTCCCAGTCAGCTTGGGTCCATGAGGCACCGTCCAACCAATCCCAAGTGAAATCAGACACTTCAGATGCAACCATTAAATGAAAACGATACAATTCTTTGGAAACAGAATCCAAACGTCGACGAGTAAAACGAATCCTTTCGCGAACAAGAGCCAAGCCAGCACGTTGCTTGATACGATTGGCGGCTGGTGAATTAATATGGTGCACAACCTTAGCAAATGTTGGGACATGATTTTCATCACGACACCTCAATAAAAACGACAAAGCACATTGCAGTCTAACTCGACAGCTACGAAGTTTATCCAACTTACGTAAACACCGATACATTTCCTCCCCGTAGAGGTAAACAATGTGAGACCTGAGTTTCTCCTGGCGTATACAACTTTCAAATAACTTCCGGGAATTCAGCCAGGTAACACTTTCAGCGACCGCCGATATTTCGGCGGGAGAACACCCCGCCATTTTCAAGGCAAACTGCAACGGACAGGCGGCGTGCATGCAAATTTAATACCTCGGTTCTGCGACAGAAGCAGGAAAGATAACACACACACTGAACACTAGTGCCACCAAAGATGACCAAAGTCAGAGCTATCGATAGTGAGACTATGAATTCACAGGTGAGGCAGCATTGACTCTGTTCCTCTGTTTTTTGACAAGGGAGAGAACCGGATTCCAAACAGAGTTTAAACAGAAACCTCCATCCCTGTTAACGAGGTTGCTCGCTAGTTTAATCTCAACTGCCTCCTTAATGACACTGTCCCAATAGCTGGACGTGCATGCCAATATCTCGGTGTTATTATATAACATGGGGTGACCAGTATCCAAGCAATGTTCGGCAATAGCAGATCTATTTGGCTGCTGTAATCGTGTGTGCCGTTTATGCTCAGTACATCTGTCCTCCACGGTCCTGATAGTTTGACCAATATATGCCATACCGCAGCTACAGGGAATACGATACACACCTGCCTTACGCAATCCAAGATCATCCTTAACGGAACTCAAAAGTGCTCTAATTTTAGATGGAGGTCGGAAAACACATTTAACATCGTATTTCCGTAAAATACGACCGATCTTATTGGACGTGTTTCCTACGTAAGGCAAAAAAGCAGTAGACTTAGGTGTTGACTCAGAATTATCATCAATCACCCGATGTACAGTTGGTCGATAGCGCAACGCACGTTCAATCTGTCTATCACTATAACCATTTCGACGAAATGTAACTTCAAGATGGGACAGCTCAGCTGGCAAAGTCTCAGCGTCAGAAACGACATGTGCCCTGTGTACCAAGGTACGAAGTACCCCTTCACGCTGAGCCGAATGGTGACAACTATTAGCTTGTACGTACAAATCGGTGTGAGTACGTTTCCTGTAGACTGCATGTCCCAATGATCCATCATCCTTCCTCCTAACCAACACGTCGAGAAAGGGAAGGCAACCATCCTCTTCCACCTCCATCGTAAAACGAATGTTCAGGTGGATCGAGTTCAGATGTTCTAGAAAGACATTCAAATTTTCCCTACCGTGAGGCCAAACAACGAAGGTATCGTCAACGTATCTAAAGAAACAGGCGGGTTTTAAAGGCGCCGACTCCAATGCACGTTCCTCGAAGTCTTCCATAAATAAATTTGCGATCACAGGAGACAACGGACTATCCATCGCAACTCCATCTGTCTGCTCGTAATACTGGTCATTAAATAAAAAGTAAGTGGATGTCAACACATGCCTAAAGAGATTAGTTAAATCAGCACCAAACCTGGCTTCAATTAACCGCAACGAATCAGACAGAGGAACACGAGTGAAGAGAGAGACCACATCGAAACTCACTAAAATATCAGAGTCATTTCAGAGAATTTGCCGGTAGTTGATTTTATTAGTTCAATTGAACAGGCAGTTTGCAAACTACCTCGTGACGCTGCAGAGGAAGTTAGGAGGGAGGCATGCCGTGTTTTGACTAGGGCTCGTCCACCCAAGAGTAATGTAACAGCAGCAGAGAGGGCTGCTTTACGCTCTCTCAAAGTTGATCCCAGTATTGTTATTTTACCTGCTGACAAGGGCAATGCCACCGTTGTTTTAAATAAACCTGATTATGTACAAAAGATGCAACGTTTACTATCTGATTCAGCGTATCGCAGAATCGATGCTGACCCCACGAAAAGTGTTGAGAGAAAGACCAACAGCCTCCTGAAGAAAAGTGGTTTTTCGCAGGACACAATCAAGAGGCTTAACACCTATAGTGCCGTTCCCCCTAGGTTATATGGCCTTCCAAAGGTTCATAAGGAAGGGGTTCCTTTCCGTCCTATAGTGAGTAACATCGGCGCTCCGACATATCGTGTATCCAAGCATCTTGCTTCTCTGTTGAGTCCACAAGTAGGACAGTGTGAACATCATATCATGAACTCAGCTGATTTTTTACGTCGTTTGGAGGGACTGAGGCTGAATGACTCTGATATTTTAGTGAGTTTCGATGTGGTCTCTCTCTTCACTCGTGTTCCTCTGTCTGATTCGTTGCGGTTAATTGAAGCCAGGTTTGGTGCTGATTTAACTAATCTCTTTAGGCATGTGTTGACATCCACTTACTTTTTATTTAATGACCAGTATTACGAGCAGACAGATGGAGTTGCGATGGGTAGTCCGTTGTCTCCTGTGATCGCAAATTTATTTATGGAAGACTTCGAGGAACGTGCATTGGAGTCGGCGCCTTTAAAACCCGCCTGTTTCTTTAGATACGTTGACGATACCTTCGTTGTTTGGCCTCACGGTAGGGAAAATTTGAATGTCTTTCTAGAACATCTGAACTCGATCCACCCGAACATTCGTTTTACGATGGAGGTGGAAGAGGATGGTTGCCTTCCCTTTCTCGACGTGTTGGTTAGGAGGAAGGATGATGGATCATTGGGACATGCAGTCTACAGGAAACGTACTCACACCGATTTGTACTTACAAGCTAATAGTTGTCACCATTCGGCTCAGCGTGAAGGGGTACTTCGTACCTTGGTACACAGGGCACATGTCGTTTCTGACGCTGAGACTTTGCCAGCTGAGCTGTCCCATCTTGAAGTTACATTTCGTCGAAATGGTTATAGTGATAGACAGATTGAACGTGCGTTGCGCTATCGACCAACTGTACATCGGGTGATTGATGATAATTCTGAGTCAACACCTAAGTCTACTGCGTTTTTGCCTTACGTAGGAAACACGTCCAATAAGATCGGTCGTATTTTACGGAAATACGATGTGAAATGTGTTTTCCGACCTCCATCTAAAATTAGAGCACTTTTGAGTTCCGTTAAGGATGATCTTGGATTGCGTAAGGCAGGTGTGTATCGTATTCCCTGTAGCTGCGGTATGGCATATATTGGTCAAACTATCAGGACCGTGGAGGACAGATGTACTGAGCATAAACGGCACACACGATTACAGCAGCCAAATAGATCTGCTATTGCCGAACATTGCTTGGATACTGGTCACCCCATGTTATATAATAACACCGAGATATTGGCATGCACGTCCAGCTATTGGGACAGTGTCATTAAGGAGGCAGTTGAGATTAAACTAGCGAGCAACCTCGTTAACAGGGATGGAGGTTTCTGTTTAAACTCTGTTTGGAATCCGGTTCTCTCCCTTGTCAAAAAACAGAGGAACAGAGTCAATGCTGCCTCACCTGTGAATTCATAGTCTCACTATCGATAGCTCTGACTTTGGTCATCTTTGGTGGCACTAGTGTTCAGTGTGTGTGTTATCTTTCCTGCTTCTGTCGCAGAACCGAGGTATTAAATTTGCATGCACGCCGCCTGTCCGTTGCAGTTTGCCTTGAAAATGGCGGGGTGTTCTCCCGCCGAAATATCGGCGGTCGCTGAAAGTGTTACCTGGCTGAATTCCCGGAAGTTATTTGAAAGTTGTATACGCCAGGAGAAACTCAGGTCTCACATTGTTTACCTCTACGGGGAGGAAATGTATCGGTGTTTACGTAAGTTGGATAAACTTCGTAGCTGTCGAGTTAGACTGCAATGTGCTTTGTCGTTTTTATTGAGGTGTCGTGATGAAAATCATGTCCCAACATTTGCTAAGGTTGTGCACCATATTAATTCACCTGCCGCCAATCGTATCAAGCAACGTGCTGGCTTGGCTCTTGTTCGCGAAAGGATTCGTTTTACTCGTCGACGTTTGGATTCTGTTTCCAAAGAATTGTATCGTTTTCATTTAATGGTTGCATCTGAAGTGTCTGATTTCACTTGGGATTGGTTGGACGGTGCCTCATGGACCCAAGCTGACTGGGAGTACAACTCCGCTACTGCCCGGCATTTGGCGAAGTTTGAACGTTTTCATCGCGCGGAGTCGGATGTTATATCTCGACGTTCTGTGATAAATCTCACAGAGAAATCTTTTGACGACGCAACCTTATCCGTGCTAGGGAAGGGTTTAAATTTTGCACCCACTCCGAAGAATTTGCCGGTAGTTGATTTTATTAGTTCAATTGAACAGGCAGTTTGCAAACTACCTCCTGACGCTGTAGAGGAAGTTAGGAGGGAGGCATGCCGTGTTTTGACTAGGGCTCGTCCACCCAAGAGTAATGTAACAGCAGCAGAGAGGGCTGCTTTACGCTCTCTCAAAGTTGATCCCAGTATTGTTATTTTACCTGCTGACAAGGGCAATGCCACCGTTGTTTTAAATAAACCTGATTATGTACGAAAGATGCAACGTTTACTATCTGATTCAGCGTATCGCAGAATCGATGCTGACCCCACGAAAAGTGTTGAGAGAAAGACCAACAGCCTCCTGAAGAAAAGTGGTTTTTCGCAGGACACAATCAAGAGGCTTAACACCTATAGTGCCGTTCCCCCTAGGTTATATGGCCTTCCAAAGGTTCATAAGGAAGGGGTTCCTTTCCGTCCTATAGTGAGTAACATCGGCGCTCCGACATATCGTGTATCCAAGCATCTTGCTTCTCTGTTGAGTCCACAAGTAGGACGGTGTGAACATCATATCATGAACTCAGCTGATTTTTTACGTCGTTTGGAGGGACTGAGGCTGAATGACTCTGATATTTTAGTGAGTTTCGATGTGGTCTCTCTCTTCACTCGTGTTCCTCTGTCTGATTCGTTGCGGTTAATTGAAGCCAGGTTTGGTGCTGATTTAACTAATCTCTTTAGGCATGTGTTGACATCCACTTACTTTTTATTTAATGACCAGTATTACGAGCAGACAGATGGAGTTGCGATGGGTAGTCCGTTGTCTCCTGTGATCGCAAATTTATTTATGGAAGACTTCGAGGAACGTGCATTGGAGTCGGCGCCTTTAAAACCCGCCTGTTTCTTTAGATACGTTGACGATACCTTCGTTGTTTGGCCTCACGGTAGGGAAAATTTGAATGTCTTTCTAGAACATCTGAACTCGATCCACCCGAACATTCGTTTTACGATGGAGGTGGAAGAGGATGGTTGCCTTCCCTTTCTCGACGTGTTGGTTAGGAGGAAGGATGATGGATCATTGGGACATGCAGTCTACAGGAAACGTACTCACACCGATTTGTACTTACAAGCTAATAGTTGTCACCATTCGGCTCAGCGTGAAGGGGTACTTCGTACCTTGGTACACAGGGCACATGTCGTTTCTGACGCTGAGACTTTGCCAGCTGAGCTGTCCCATCTTGAAGTTACATTTCGTCGAAATGGTTATAGTGATAGACAGATTGAACGTGCGTTGCGCTATCGACCAACTGTACATCGGGTGATTGATGATAATTCTGAGTCAACACCTAAGTCTACTGCGTTTTTGCCTTACGTAGGAAACACGTCCAATAAGATCGGTCGTATTTTACGGAAATACGATGTGAAATGTGTTTTCCGACCTCCATCTAAAATTAGAGCACTTTTGAGTTCCGTTAAGGATGATCTTGGATTGCGTAAGGCAGGTGTGTATCGTATTCCCTGTAGCTGCGGTATGGCATATATTGGTCAAACTATCAGGACCGTGGAGGACAGATGTACTGAGCATAAACGGCACACACGATTACAGCAGCCAAATAGATCTGCTATTGCCGAACATTGCTTGGATACTGGTCACCCCATGTTATATAATAACACCGAGATATTGGCATGCACGTCCAGCTATTGGGACAGTGTCATTAAGGAGGCAGTTGAGATTAAACTAGCGAGCAACCTCGTTAACAGGGATGGAGGTTTCTGTTTAAACTCTGTTTGGAATCCGGTTCTCTCCCTTGTCAAAAAACAGAGGAACAGAGTCAATGCTGCCTCACCTGTGAATTCATAGTCTCACTATCGATAGCTCTGACTTTGGTCATCTTTGGTGGCACTAGTGTTCAGTGTGTGTGTTATCTTTCCTGCTTCTGTCGCAGAACCGAGGTATTAAATTTGCATGCACGCCGCCTGTCCGTTGCAGTTTGCCTTGAAAATGGCGGGGTGTTCTCCCGCCGAAATATCGGCGGTCGCTGAAAGTGTTACCTGGCTGAATTCCCGGAAGTTATTTGAAAGTTGTATACGCCAGGAGAAACTCAGGTCTCATATCTGCCCTTTGTGAATATCGCTTTTGTCATTGTATTTCCACAATTACGGCCTCATGTCGCTAGAATGATTCCCCATTCGTCTATGCTTCACATACTTTTCTTAGTGCGTCATGGAGTCGCAACAACATCAACGTTCAGTCTCGCAGGTGGCGGGGAGCACAATGTTTTCAGTATGTCTTAATCGTTCGACTGCTGTGAAGATGTTAAGTTTCTTAGATTAAAATACGCAAGTTTGACTCAGAAAACTAATATGTGCCTTGAAAATCTTCCTTGTACAAAAATTTGTCTCCAACGAACTATAAATACCGCTTGAAAAATTCTAAGTTGCTCTCTTCTTTTTGTATGATGAGGATAACAGTAAAAGCGAAAAAGTGCTATCGAGGCAACGTTACACTTCTTGTAGTGACTGACACTCCTTCCATGGAAGGTTGCAAAGTATTGAATGGCAAATCATCTGGTTATTGACTCCCTTCAAATACGACATTTGAGACTTCAGCTCCGCACAACAGAGGAAAATGGTCATCATTTGGTTCCTTAGGAACGAATCTCACATATCGGCAGGTAAGAACTTAAATATCTTCAACATTTCGCGGCCTTATCAGAAACTGTCTAACATTCTGCGTGGTTTCTGTTGTTCTACATCGTGTCTCCCTACCACTTTCGCGCAACGACGCTCTGAGCGTGTTTTTTAGGGAATTGACTAGTTTCAACCTGGGACCTGTTGCTGGTAAGGAGACGCCAGACCACACATGACATGTAGAATTCAGAAGAGTTCAGTGAGACTAGCGATGATATAACCAAATACTTAATGATTTCAGCGCCAGCTCCACTGCACTCCCTGTAAAAGAATCTTAATACTAACTAAATTGACGGGAAGGGGTTCAAGGCTTTCCTATTTTTAGTTAGCTGGTAAAATAACGTCGAAAAAGCAGTTAAGTTTACCATTGGAAATTTTATTCTACTCACAAAACATTGTTTATAAATTGCACTATTGATAAAAGGAAATGTTTTAATACAGGATGGTAAAAACCAACTGCGTTCAGCAAAAATGTGAACGAATATTCCCTGAGTGGGTTTCCAAGTTCTACAATGGATCGAAGGATGACCTATGCCATATCACATCTATAATCTAGGTTTAAATTAAGTTTCACAAGAGAGAAAACTATCAAAATGGTCTACAGTGACCCTCAATTATCTTTAATTACTTATCTAACTTGTTGTAAATCACAGTGGCTGATGTGGCTTCTCTATAACTATATAACAGAAAAATCATCGCGTTTCAGATTTTTACTTCAAGTGGCAAATGTGAACACCATGAGCTTTAATTGACGATCGACACTAGTATTACGCAAAAAGGGGGTGTAACAGATGAGACTTCTGCAGTTCTGAGTGAAACTTTATGCGCTGTTATGCGGCATCGCGTGCGTTCATTGCCTTGTCGGTGTTCGTCAGGGGGCGGCGGGCAGCACAGCTCCGCTCACCTCGCCGTCTCGGAAGCAACTCTCTTCTAACTTCTCCTTCCTACAATTTACCGAAGTTGCTTTAAAAAAAACTATCTGGCTATGTTTTCATCTGACCAATCAGGGTCTTAATGTTAACCTTAAGCTCCGCCTACAATAATTCTGTCTAGCCAATGAGAAACGTTATACTTTTCGTGGTGGGGCAATGTTTTTAAAGTTTGCAACGAAACAGAGACGCGAAAAAGTCTCACGCTAAAACTTGCAGCTGGTGTGGTCCTTTTAGCGTTATGGTAAGATCTATACTGTTCTTCTGGAGCGCTCTATCTTTTAACATGGGCTGGGGGGTGGTCCAGACGTAACAGAGACGCGCAAAAGTCTCACGCTAAAACTTGCGGGTGGTGTGGCCCTTTTTGTGTTATCGTAAGATCTATACTGTTCTTCTGGAGGGCTCTAGCTTTTAACATGGGCTGGGGGGTGGTCCTGACGTAACAGAGACGCGAAAAAGTCTCACGCTAAAACTTGCGCCTGGGGTGTGGTCCTAGCGGTTAGCTGGCGACGTGGGTGTCCGTCCCTTATCGTAGGGCCTTCCAGCTTAACACGGTTCTGCTCTCGGCTTCTGTTCTCGTTTCTCCCCTTGGAACTGCGTCGGTCTCACGGTGAGAAGGTATGACATGCATTTAGGCATTCTTGTGTTAGTCTGTGGTATTCCATCTGCTCACTCGTTACTCGTATTACTTTGGTTAATTTAATGTCACGATTTATTCAGAGCTATGTGACATACTACTGGATTTGCTTATCATGTCAGGATTTTCATGGAAGGTGTTGGATTTGCCTGACACCTTACAACTGTATAAATATTAATTTTAATTTTAATAATCAACAGCCTCAGTTGCACCGTTTACCTACAATTTACCTAGGTTGAAGTTTGGATAACCCAACCGTCTTCAGAATAGCAGTAACAACCGTTCGTCCACTGCGGACAAACGGTAGTTGCAGCTATTGATTATTAAAATTAAAATTAAGAATCTCATCCAGGCTGGAGAATGGAGCAACTGTCGGGTTCCAGCTACGATAAAATGCACGCTTCGCTTTTGAATATTTGGATTTGACCCGATAATGTGACTAACTACCATGTTAGTTCCACACATCGCACCAAGAAAAAGCCTACCGTTTTCTGTACACGTGATGGTAACTGAAGTGCTTAAAGCAGATCTACATTGAAACAGGCCTGAAAAAAATATGCAACGAAGATATTTAAAGAGAGACTTGAAGATGAATTGCTATACAACTGTGCCTCAACATCTTTCCCCAGTCCGAAAAGTGAATCGTACATAGGACATCGAGGTGAATATTTCGCACCCTGTCCCAGCGATGACGTTGACATCAATGAAATGCACTTTTTGTTACGTTCGAAAGTGCTGCTTAGTAACTCTCAATCTGCATTTATTCAAGGAGCTTGGGTATCTCAGACGATAGGGGACGTTCCCACGAAAAGGAAAGGTTGCGAGTTGTAGTCTCGATCTGGTACACAGTTTTTATCTGCATTAAGTTCCATCCTGTGTAGATGTTTATACAACATAACATGAGATAACGTCGTTGAACTTCAAAGCTCCTTTCCCAGAGACGAATAAGTACATTATGTAATGGATCCATTATCCATTCAGGAACTAAGATCAATCACAAGAAAAAAAAAAGCCTTAGTTTCAAAAACATTGTACAGTCTAAATCTTCTTGTATGGTTTTATTTATCACAATCTATCAATATACTTGTTGTCTTTGATTGCGCAGGAATTAACTCGAGGCTGATTATGCCTATTTAGCGGCCAGTAAGCTACCAGTTTCTCTATTCGATGTTTTCAGAACGACTGAATGCTCAGTCAGAACAGATTCGGTTCTGGTTCAAATGGCTCTAAGCACTATGGGACTTAACATCTGAGGTCATCAGTCCCCTAGAACTTAGAACTACTTAAACCTAACTAACCTAAGGACATCACACACATCCATGCCCTAGGCAGGATTCGAACCTGCGACCGCAGCAGTCGCACGGTTCCAGACTGAAGCACCTAGAACCGCTCGGTCACCGCGGCCGGCGATTCGGTTCTGTATGAGACCCAAATGTTTAACATATCACAAATATTTATTACTACAAGAGGGTTGCAAATATTTGTTACTACTTGAGTCCGTTTTCTTGTTGCGAACCCGAGAACTAGGACTTGATTGTGAAATGAATATGGACTGAATTCAGACAATAAAACAGTCTCTGAAAATACAAAAAAATGCACTGAAATACCGCTCTAAGTAATAAGCCTGGTAGCATTTCGTATAATGTACGGAAGCAGGAAAAACATGAACTATGGCGTCTGGGATCCCTTGATAGACTGTTTAAAATGTTGGATGGTGGCATTTTCCGGTGTTGGGACGGTATATATACTTATAGCTTGCATCACACATTTACCACTGGAGAAGTTCTTTGAATTTTTAACGGAACTCAAGTGTTTGCGTAGGACGAGTCAGCAACATGTCATGCTTTTACGGTAGCCCATCGCCTTAGGAGCCACCCGGTTTTCTATTGACACTACTAGTAAACACTATGTAGGGCGCCAAGTAACGAAGAAGTGTAAAGTAGCTGGCGACGCTGGCTGCCGACCTTCCTCTTATGCACAGAACCGTTAACTCAGGAATGGGCCGAAGTGTTTCTAGAAATATATTTCTGTTACCTCACGTACAGTTCAAAGCCCCTAACAGACACATTTTAGTGATTAACGTTAGAGGACTCCCACCGACGATCTCACTAAACCTTGGCAACTATTTCCATCAATGTTAAATACTTTCTTTTCTTTTCATTTTCCATTGTCTTTGATGCCGATCTCCACAAGTGAACTTGAATGATCCTACTTGAAAGTAGACACCATGTGGCGATGTTACATTTAAAATATTTTTAATCTGGTCTTTAACTAAAAGTAAGGTAACAGTTGTCTCAGAAGTCGAAAATTAAATGGTTTTCTTTAATTTTCCTGCTAGTTTGTCACTGTCATGCGAATACCTTAAATTTGAGAGCTAAATTCTACAGATGTATTTGAAATTGTTTTAGAAACCATCGCTCGTGCGCAACTCAGTTTGTCCTTTTCGCAGATGGTATACTGCGAACTATGGATGAAGGGCAACAGGCAGCTGCCGTATTTCTAGTGGTGCCCCACTGCAGGCTGCTAACGAGGGTACGAGCATATGGAAGAAGTTAACAGATTTGTGAGTGGCTCGATGACTTCTTAGGTAATAGAACCCAGTTCGTTCTCTTCGACAGCCAATGTTTATCAGAGAAAAGGGTGTCGTCAGGAGTGCCCAAAAGAAGTGCGATACGGCCGCTGTTGTTTTCTATATACACAAATTATTTGGTGGATAGGGTGGGCAGCAATCAGCGGTTGTCTGCAGATGATGCTGTGGTTTACGAAAGGTGTCGAAGTTGAGTCACTGTAGGAAGATTCAAGACAGGCATAATTTCTAGTTGTTGTCATGAACGGCAGCTAGCTCTAAATATGGAAAAATATCAGTTAATGAGGATGATTAGGAAGAAAAAAACCTGTTAAGTTCGGGTACAGTATTACTAGAGTCCTCCTTGACACAGTCAAGTCGTTAAAAGGCGTAACGTTGCAAAGCGATATTAAATGGAACTAGCATGTGGGAAATGTGATACAGAAGGCGAATGGTCGACTTCGGTTTATTGGGAGAATTTTAGGAAAATTTGGATATCCAGTATCTGAAGCTGGCTGCCGAACGATTCTACTGCCGCTAACATATATTTCTCGTTAGGACCACGAAGACAAGATACGAGAAATTAGGGCTCATACGGAGGCATATATATGGTCGTTTTTCCCTTGTTCTATTTGCGAATGGAACAGCAAACTAAACGACAAGTAGTGCTACAGAATACAGTCCGCCACGTACCATACGGTGGCATGTAGAGCGTCTACGTAGATGTAGATGTAAATGTAGATGTAGACACTGTGGTGTGCTAGACTTTTCGAGTCACTGCGTCCCTGGAGATCTGAGTCACGGTAGGTGAGTTTGTCTTGTTTTTAAGTACCGCTTTTTACGCATTCGCGTCAAAGTAGTATATGATACTACATATTTGTGTTTATTTTGTCTGCGGCAAGTCCCCGATCGAGAAAACCTCAGACCAGTGTCGTACGCTTCCTTTCTCAGGGGTCCGATTGGCGCCGGTAGCGGAGAACCTAATAGCCGATGGATGGCCGATTCGAAGATGGAAACGCTGCGCCACTCATTTGCTTCGATGACATACACTCTTAAAGAAAAAAAGTACTGTATGGTTCTAAAGGGATGAAATATTGTGAGAGTGTAAATTCGTTTTTTATTGTTCGCTGCCGAACTGTAATGTCCATTACAGTCGCCAAGTTTTTAACTCATCTGAACGTATTACATTTGATAATGGCAAAAATTTTTATTGTCTGTTTTGTGTAATTTATTGTGAAGAATGTAATGAATCTGACTGAAACAGTTTTTACGGTATACAATGAGCTAAATTTGTGTCCACATATTTAAAATTTATTTGAAAAAGACTATTAATGAAGATGTCTGCAGAATTCATTTTAGATAAAATTACATGACCAGCGAAATAATTTTTCAGCCACTAATGAAATTTTAATAAAAGGCTGGAGGTGAATGACCAAATGAAATACACTTACCTATTGATATACACGCAGATACTGTCATTCTATCGTCAGTAATAAAATTGTACTTCTTCTTCACTTCATGGATTAGGTATTCCTGCCCGTTTCGGCTTGAAAAATGTTTCCAGTGTGTTCTAGGTCGTCATAGATCTGTTTTCGCCCCTCGGCATGCAATACAACTCCGGCTTAGGAACTCTGGTATTTTTCAATGTACACGATTCGGTGCCATATGTATAATATGTACAAGACGGAGCAGTAAGAGTGAAAGACCAAGAACGAAATGCTTGGATTAAAAAGGGTGCAAGACAAGTATGTAGTCTTTCGCCCCTACTGTTCGAAACATACATCCAAGAACCAATGACGATAATAAAAGGAAGGTTCAACAGTGGAATTAACATTCAAGGTGAAAGGACATCAATGATAAGATTTGCTGATGACATTGCTAACCTCAGAGCACGATCTGCAGAATGGTATGAGCAGTCGAATGAATACAGAGTATGGATTGAGAATAAGTCAAAGAAAGACGAAAGTAATGAGTAGCAACAGAGATGAGAACAGTGAGACACTTAACATCAGGATTAGTGATAACGAAGTAGATGAAGTTTAGGGATTCTGCTACGTAGGTAGCAAAATAACCCATGAGGGATGGAGTAAGGAGGACAAAAAGTAGACTCTGGCAGCCAAGAGAAATCTACTAGTATCACACATAGGCTTCAATTTGAGGAATAAAGTACGTTTGGAGGATGCCTTTGTGTGGTACTGAAAGATGAATTGTTGTAACACCGGAAAAGAAGAGAATCGAAGCATTTGAAATGTTACAGAAGAATGTTGAAAATTGGGTGAACTGATAAGGTAAGGTGTGAGGAGATTATCCGGAGAATACGCAAGGAAAGGACTATATCGAAAACACTGACCAGAAGAAGCGACAGGATGATAGGATCTCTGTTAAGATATCAGAGAATAATGTTCATAGTATTAGAGGAAGCTATAGAGGGTAAAAAGTGTAGAGCAAACCAGAGGTTGAAATAAACCCAGAAATAATGAGGACATAGGTTGCAAGTGCTACTGTGAGATCAAGAGGTTAGAACAGGAGAGGAATTAGGGGCAGGCCACATCAGATTGGTAATAAGTCGTGGCTCAGTATTTATGACACTTAGAACCAATTCTTTGTTCGTGTTATTTTGTGGAAAACAAATTTTATAGTAGTGCTATTTATGATTTGGAATAATACGTCGTTTCTTGGAGGAACATAGACATGTTAATGAACTAAATACAAAATATTGTTTCACAAAAATATTTGTTTAATAGCTCCTTACGAACCGGCTTTCGGCTTCATAGGCTATCGTCAGCTAACTTGTTACTAAACGGGTAGTCCACACAGCTTCATCGAGAATTCACTGCAGCACAAAGAATTCTGTACAGAGATAAGTAATATATTATCATTTTATTGTGTATTGCACCGATAAAGTCATTAAATGTCACATATCTATATACAACAATCTTTTTGCAGCTATGAATTCTCGTTGTGTGGATTACCTGTTTAGTACCAAGTTATCTGACGATAGCCTAAGAAGCCAGAAGCCAGTTCATAACGAACTATTAAATAAATATTATTTTGAAACATTAATATTTTGTATTCAAGTTATTAAAATGCTATTTGTATACAGAAACAGCACCATCATGGTCATCAACCGTCAGGTTTATTTTCAAAATGTTCAAGTTTATATTATTGGAAGGGTGGAGATCTGCAACCACCTACCGGAATGTTATCATTTTCGCTATGTTATTGGATGACATAGCTTCACATCCCGCCCTCAAATAAGTAATGTGTCTAGTTGATGTTGTGTATTATCAGACGACTAAACGTTATTGTATTTCCTGTAAGGGAAACAATTTAAGAATTACGAGATTTGCGCGCTATAACGCGCCCTATTGGGTAATGGCAGGCTAGTGCAACAAAATAAAAAATTCTCTCATAAATCACTTTTATACCTGCCAAAAATGTGAAAATAGTGACACATGCACAAAGCTATTTATTAAAACTGTTAAATGCATACATATTACGTAAGGTGATGTACTTTTCAAACTCAAAAACGTGCTTTTAAAAAGCCACAACTTGTTTGAAGTAAGGGTACAGAAACTTCCGGTTTTAACGACAATATATGTCACATTTACAAGTCTTCGGTGAGTCCCAACCACTGCATTCAGAATGAATCCAGTTACTGTAAGTTACATACCTGAACCGTACTTTTCTGTCTTTACCAAACTCACTGCGCAATGAACATACATCTGAACTAAATTCAGGATTCACATCGTAGATTTCGTCGTCATCACACAAATTATCTGGTTCTGTGTCCATATCATAGGATTTATTGCTGCTGACAACAAATAGGAATTTTTCTATTTCTTGCTTTTCATTTCAGTGTTGTTTATTTCTCTCCCACGTCTGATGTACTATTTTCATTCTTCTTCTTCTTTGCTTGATTGGCGTTTAATATCACTTGTCTTTTTGCTTCTTTAGTTTCTAACCTGTTCCTCTCTGGCGCAGCTGTTAATGTTTTGGATTTCTGCTTTAATTTTTCAAAAGTATTTCTTCCTCCAAGTTTTTATTTCGGAATTCGAAAAATTTCATTAACTTTTACGTATATGGCTTTGAGTATATGGTGTTTCTTCATATGATGGACCAGGAAATTGTTCCATATTTGCGATCATGTACTGTTTTATGTTCATGTTTCACCTTTACTATCACGACTTTTTTCTCAGTCTGTCCTTTATCATTAGAAACCAACACTGTTTCATCTCCAACAGATGACTTGTCTTCCAGTGGAATATGTCGAAACTGGCCTGATGGCTCAAAATCCCTGGTTGTAAATATACAGGATTAAAAGGACACACTCCACTCGATCTGAATTCCGAAATTGCTTTTTCTGTTGAAGCAACTTTCATAAAATCCTTGTTCCACAGTTCTACCAGACCGTATGAAGAGATCTTTTCACCCAAATTATTCATCATATGCAAATCACACTCTCGATTGAATGTTCTCTTCAGGGAGCTGAAAGTGTAGGTCCAAAGATTGAAGTTTATGCGAAGTATGTGGCGGAATGGTTCTCTTCAAAATTCCCGTATTTCTTCAAAAGTCATAAATGTTGAGAGAAACGTGGCTTCCGTTGTTATCAATAATTAACTAAACGGGATCATCTTCCGTAAAATTCAAGTGTTTAGCAAAATGAAGAAGCCATTCAAAAAAAATGTTCATTACTGCAGCCATTTTTAGAACAATCATAGACAGCTTACCGTGGTCCACTACTACTTAGCATAGGATACATTCTTTGACGAGAAAACAAACACTGGAGGAAAGAATGCGCCTGTAGAACTGAAACAACAAACGATCGTGACGCTTTTAACTCTTTCGCATGATACTGATGCAACCAGCTGTTTTATTCCTTTCAGGACTAAGATTGTTCATATGGTTCAAATGGCTCTGAGCACTATGGTTCTTAACTACTGAGATAGTCAGTCCCCTACAACTTAGAACTACTTAAACCTAACTAACCTAAGGACGTCACATACATCCATTCCCGAGGCAGGATTCGAACCTGAGACCGTAGCGGTCGCGCGGTTCCAGACTGTAGCGCCTAGAACCGCTCGGCCACCTCGGCCGGCGCTAAGATTGTACCAGGCTTTTGTATCGTCGTTATCCCTACTTCACTGATACGGAAAATCTGTTCAATGAGAAGCTATATTGTTCCATAACTTGTTGTAGACTTGAGAAGTACTATTTTACATCAATTTCACTGAAAGCTATTATTATATTTAAACTAATCCCTTCCAATTTTCTGAGTTTCATTTCTGGATCTCATTTTCTAAATAAGGACAGCCAGTCGTTTCCAGCTAATGTAGTTGTGGAACAGATTGTGAGGTATGTTGTAAGTCTCGGCGAACTCATAAACCAATCTATGCACCTCTGTGGTTCGCCTCTCATAGCATAAGTTAGCGAACTTTGTTATATACTGTATTTTGCTGGTTTCAGCCCTTGCGTATATGAGAACGTTACTTTCCACTCAATCTTGGAGCACCAAATACGCCAGTGTTCGTTCTAGTTCTGAGAATCATTTCAAGTATTCCAAAGGCCCTCGAAACTTCTGGATTTTTTCTGCCTCCTTTAGTGGCTTCTAAGGTATTTATTAAAGCTTCTGGCGTTCATTTGCATTTTGTGGTGGTTCTTACATAGTTCAGTGGCCTCTAGAATATCAGAAATTTATCGAACGGAGACTTGTCGCCAATTCAGGACAAACAGCCCACGGAGAAGTAATGGCACGAAGTCAACAAAAGTGCGTATGATTACCCCAAACCTATAATGAAATGAACTGTGTATCCACAGAAGAAATCAACGTAACCTGGTTTCCCTAAACCTCTGCATAAACATAAATAACATCATTTGTACGTGTAATAGGATAATTAGATTGATAAACTAGACGAACCATACTTATCTTGAACTGAATGCGCTGTCAAAGAGAGAAGAAAAGTAGCACAAAATAAAAACTGTTCCTTGCATGCTTCTCAAGCAGTCTATAAGACAGTGAACGGCAATGCAAGGTTAACTAGTGTTGGTAGCACTAGATCGTAGCATATACTGGAGCAGCTATTGTGGTGTCACCGCTAGACACCACACTTGCTAGGTGGTAACTTAAATCGGCCGCGGTCCTGTAGTACATGTCGGACCCGCGTGTCGCCACTGTGGGATCGCAAACCTAGCGCCACCACAAGGCAGGTCTCGAGAGACTGAGGAGACCTCGTCCCCAGTTGTACGGACAACATAGCTAGCGATTGGACGTGCTAAGCCTTGCTCTCATTTGCCGAGAGATAGACAGTAGAATAGCCCTCTGCTAAGTTAAATGGCGACCACCTAGCAAGGCGCCATTTGTATCAGTGCCAATAGCTTACGAGTATGCAGGAGAGATGTATTCCAACAAGAGAATAAAGTTAAGTATTAAAAAAAGCTACGTATTTTTCTTTAGTGCATTTATAAGTCTCATGTTCCAGACTTCACGCCCGTCTGCGTTAGCCTTGCGTGCCCTATCGGCTACAGCATTGTGTCTGGGCTGTATGGTCTAGACACAACAGCTATGACGTCGTTATAACCGACAAACTTCAATGCGTGCTATTACCAATCCCCCATCTTCCCGTACGTGTGTTGTAGTTGTTTACACTAGTTCTTGGCTGTCTTTTTTCAAAGAACTAATTAAACAAGAACAAGCAGCAATCGTTCACTGTTAATAAAGCTACCTATATATAGCGCTGTTACCTATTTCGAACCGACAGGTTCATCTTTAGTCACGTTTAAATTACATTTATTTCCACGAACTTATGTTACTTTCTGAATTACAGAAACGTGCTACACCTATTTTTTTTTTCGACCATGGATATGCTTATTTTCTGATATGTATTATAGGATTCACGTTTATGGATATTTACGCAATGTTTAGCAGTCTGCCGATGTTCTTCCTTACGTAAAATTAGTTTCCGGCCGCTGTGACCGAGCGGTTCTAGGCGCTGCTGCTACCGTCGCAGGTTCGAATCCTGTATCGGGCATGGATGTGTGTGATGTCCTTAGGTTAGTTAGGTTTAAGTTGTTCTAAGTCTAGGGGACTGAAGACCTCAGATGTTAAGTGGCATAATGCTTAGAGCCATTTGAACCATTTTGAACATAGAATTAGTTGAGTTTATAAATCGATTTTCAAATGCCTCACCGGATTATGCTTCGAAAATTAGTCTTCCATACAAAAATATAAAATAACATCTTGTTTCCTATTTTAGTTTGTAAAGGTACAGTCTGTCACTTACGAATAATTTTACTTAATTTTGGTTAATTTAGCAACATATATTACACTGATTTTGTGACAACTCAGCATGTGTATTTTTGAATGACAACTAATTTATCTTCTCATTTTCGTAAATATCTTTTACCTACATAATAATTTTGAAATATTTTCTTGTGTGGAACAGATTGAACAGCCTGCATTTAAACGTTCAAAAGCGGAAATGTGTATAACTTTTATTTTCAGTCATAGAAGCTTCTGGAAACTTGGAAAATAGACTTTTTGATTTGGTTGTAGTATACCACAGAGTTATTACCCACTAAATTTTGTAACAAAAGATGTGACTTCATTTCAGATCAATCTTGTTCGCGATGTGTTTGCTGGATTTGAAGATATGAGAATAAAAAGTGGGTATGTCAAAACTAAAGCGTTACATTTCAGTCCCTTCGGAAAAACAGCCATGGAAGTTTTATAAATTAACGTTAAGTTTATCTTTCAAACGAGAATCTTGCACGCTGATGCCAACTGCAAAATAAGTAAAAGATATGTTTCTGTCATTAGGCTTTCCTCTTAGCTGTTTACTGCAGACACTGCTGTAGCAGTGGTAGGCACATACCTTCAGGGCAGTACATTACGATGTATTCTTATGGGAGTCTTTACACACACCAACCTCGAAGGTAGTATTCGTTTAATGCCAATTAATGTCACTAACCTGCAAAGGACACTCATAAAATTTTAAATATAAAACTAGAAGGGAAAAGAAGAAAAAATAACAACGTCCGGCCATGAAAATTGGGGCTGGTATTAATGCTTCTTTACATAGTGAAACTGCAGTTCCGCACTAGTGACATTGGCTGCGTCAGTCCGCATTTTGATTTAGTAATCGTTTCACTTCGCACACTTATCACGTCGCAGTTCTGGAAATTGCTTCCACACAACTGTTTCCTCATTATAAGAAAAACCAAGAAGCCATTGGCTCCCATGGAAAGATAATATTTGAGCTACAGCAAGATCTGGTAGACCAAAGAAGCAGTACATATGACTCTGTGCTGAGGAGTGAGCTGACGCCTTGTTGTAGAGTAAAAACACGTCCTTGGACTGCTCCCGCATCGCTTCGTCTCCCGTAACATCTTCAGGAGATCTCGTTTTTATGCCCTTGTAACGCTTCCAACAGTGGGGAACTCACACTGACCCACTGCTGTTCTTTGCTTTGCTACTTTGTATCGGGACGGTAATGAAACTCCCATCATCTGTCCATGGTGGTTAAGGGATTAAAGAAGTCGTAAGCGTTGGCCTGAAAGAGCTGTATCATTTCCAGTTCTGGCTAGGTTCGGGAGCTTTTCGAATGGGTGCGAGCAGTCGCGGACTCCAGCCGGCGATGACCTTCGTCGAGACCAAACGTTGAAAACTGATTAATAATTTACATTGTTTTAACTGTGGTGTCACCGCCAGACACCACACTTGCTAGGTGGTAGCTTAAATCGGCCGCGGTCCATTAGTACATGTCGGACCCGCGTGTCGCCACTGTCAGGATCGCAGACCGAGCGCCACCACACGGCTGGTCTCGAGAGACTGACTAGCACTCGCCCCAGTTGTACGACGACTTTGCTAGCGACTACACTGACGAAGCCTTTCTCTCATTTGCCGAGAGACAGTTAGAATAGCCTTCAGCTAAGTCCATGGCTACGACCTAGCAAGGCGCCATTAGTTACTTCATGAATCTAAAGAGTCTCACTTGTATCATCAAGAATGCTGTATACAAATGATGGATTAAAGTTAAGTATTATAGCAGCTACGTACTTTTCTTTATAGCATTCATTACGTCTCCTGTTTCAGACCTATCTCTAGCCTGCGTCAGTAACGCGTGCCTTTCGGCTACTTCAGTGTGGCGTAGCTGTCTTGTTACGCCACAACATTAACAATCATCTACGCGATGTCCTGCACTAGTCTTGCGATTACTCGTTTGTAACAAAGAGACGTTCAGCCACATTGTCCACGTCATCCAAGATTTTATGGACCACACTGGAAGCTTTTGAGTCTCCTCACTAATAGGTCATATGGTGGCGCATGGATGCTGTACCCTTGCAACAACTCAGCGTGGACTGTTTCAGTGCTGTTGCTCTTCAAACGCAGGTAACGAAAATCGCAACATACTCAACTTGGTCAGTGCCCTTCCCCAGTGTGTCTTGCCTCCTTTTTGTCTCCTCTAGCATCGTTCTATGTTACTATAGCACGGAGATTTCAGAGTATGCCAAGACCAGCTTAGCGTCCACTGCTTCACTAGTGTAGGCTCTACGTTTCACAGTTTTTTTTTTCCTTTCCCTTTCATCGAACTTTTTTGGTTGTTCACAAACTGCAACACCTTACAATTTTCACTCTAGTTAAAACCAAAAAAGCACTGTCTTTCCCGAACTTACTTCTGACCAAAAGGCTGGTGGCAGGAGTCCAAGGGCCGGCCGTTGTGGCCGAGCAGTTCTAGGCGCTTCAGACTGGAACCGCACTGCTGCTATGGTCGCAGATTCGAATTCTACCTGGTGCATATATGTGTGTGCTGTCCTTAGGTTAGTTAAGTTGTTCTAAATCTAGGGGAGTGATGACCTCAGATGCGAAGTCCCATAGTGCTTCGAGCCATTTCAATTTTTAGAGTTCAAGGTTTTTGTTAATATGCCTTTTGCGTCCTCACGATAATATTTCCATAGAAACTTTCATCCCATAACACATATTTCTTTATATCTAACTGAGAAGTGAAATGTCAGTTTTCCTAAATCTAGCTTTAACGTTTTTTGATATAACGAAATATTGTATTAAAAACTTTTATGCCCTATTTCACCCCCTTAGGGGCTGAATTTCCAAAATCAGTGAAACACATGCTTTTTATTTCTGACTGAGAAGTCAAATACCAGAGTTCACAGATGCAGCTTTAAAAATGCTTTAGTAGTAGTTCAACAATGATTTGTTTCCAAAAGACCTTCACTCACTATTTTATCCCCTTATTTACTGATCGTAATTCTGTCAGAGACAGCAAAGGACTTGGAGGAGCAGCTGAACGGAATGGACAGTGTCTTGAAAGGAGGGTATAAGATGAACATCGACAAAAGCAAAACGAGAGTAATGGAATGTAGTCGAATTAAGTCTGGTGATACTGAGGGATTTAGATTAGGAAATGAGACACTTAAAGTAGTAAAGGAGTTTTGCTATTTGGGGAGCAAAATAAGTGATGGTGGTCGAAGTAGAGAGGATATAAAATGTAGACTGGTAATGGCAAGGAAAGCGTTTCTGGAGAAGAGAAATTTGTTAACATGGAACATAGATTTACGTGTCAGGAAGTCGTTTATGAAAGTATTTGTATGGAGTGTAGCCATGTGTGGAACTGAAACATGGACGATAAATAGTTTGGACAAGAAGAGAATAGAAGCTTTCGAAATGTGGTGCTACAGAATAATGCTGGAGATTATATGGGTAGATCACATAACTAATGAGGAGATATTGAATAGAATTGGGGAGAAGAGAAGTTTGTGGCACAACTTGACTAGAAGAAGGGATCGGTTGGTAGGACATGTTCTGAGGCATCAAGGGATCACTAATTCAGTACTGGAGGGCAGCGTTGAGCGTAGGAAACGTAGACCAAGAGAAGAATACAGTAAGCAGATTCTCGAAGGATGTAGGTTGCATTACGTACTGGGAGATGAAGAAGCTTCCACAGGATAGAGTAGCATGGAGAGCTGCATCATGCCAGTCTCAGGACTGAAGACCACAGCCGGCCGGGGTGGCCGAGCGGTTCTAGGCGCTACAGTCTGGAACCGTGCGACCGCTACGGTCGCAGGTTCGAATCCTGCCTTGGGCATGGATGAGTGTGATGTCCTTAGGTTAGTTAGGTTTAAGTAGTTCTAAGTTGTAGGGGACTGACTATCTCAGTAGTTAAGAACCATAGTGCTCAGAGCCATTTGAACCATTTTGATGACCACAACATCAACAGTTGCTGATTTCGAAAAAAATAATGAAAAACATAACTTTGTAATTCTCAATCGGAAGCCGAATACTAATTTTTGTAGCTCTAGCTTCAAAATTGCCTTAATAACGATTTATTTGCAAGAAGGTTTCCATGCCCTATTGCACCCCCTTAAGAGTGAAATTTCAAACAATCCCTTCTTAAACGACGCTTGAAGTGTAAGATCTACATCTCTTCCAAATCTCAAGTTTATATCCTTAGTGGTTTGGAGTGTGTGGTGATCAGTCAGTCAGATTGCAGGCACGTAGCTGACAGCATCAGTAAAAGTAATTTTGTAACTTTATTTTCTCGAAGTTATAATCAAAACTTTACGACTAACCCTCTTAATAAGGATCGGTTCAGTTGATCATCTGGAGATTTTATTTCATTTCCATAGCGAGATTACCTTAAGAGACAGATATTTGTGGTTAAACGTCTCTAGCTGCGGACGCCACATCAGTAGGTGCGTGGTGCAAACTGCGACACGTGGGAAGGTTTGTGCAGCGAATGAAGTGCAGGAGCAGGTAGCTACCGGTCCCCTGGGCTGAGTCAGCTGTGCCCCGCTGTGTGTACAGACGGAGGCGGGACAAACACAGTGAGGCGACGTGGTCGGCTCGGCGGGCGCGCAGCTTCCTGTGTACCCGCGGCGGAGTGCAGGGAGCAACGCTCTCGCCGATGACGCAGTACTGAGCTACGCCCGCGAAGTTAGGCGTCTCTGGGTGCGCCGCCCGCAGCAGGGCGTTCACCTGGGCCGTGCCGCCTGGCGGACACATGGTAGCAAGGTGCACGAACGGTGGTGTGCTCAGCAGGTGCTCAGGGCGTAGTGCGCTACTATTTAACCCTAGACCACAAAGAGACCTATGGAGAGAAGACAACCACTTGTATGAATATCAAGAGCTCAGATGGAAACCCAGTTCTAAGCAAAGAAGGGGAAGTAGAAAGGTGGAAGGAGTATATAGAGGGTCTATACAAGGGCGATGTACTTGAGGACAATATTATGGAAATGGAAGAGGATGTAGATGAAGATGAAATAGGAGATAGATACTGCGTGAAGAGTTTGACAGAGCACTGAAAGACCTGAGTCGAAACAAGGCCCCGACAGTAGGCAACATTCCATTAGATCCTTGTGAGAGCCAGTCCTGACAAAACTCTACCATCTGGTGAGCAAAATGTATGAGACAGGCGAAATACTCTCAGACTTCAAGAAGAATATAATAATTCCAATCCCAAAGAAAGCAGGTGTTGACAGATGTGAAAATTACCGGACAATCAGTTTAATAAGCCACAGCTGCAAAATACTAACACGAATTCTTTACAGACGAATGGAAAAACTAGTAGAAGCCGGCCTCGGGGAAGATCAGTTTGGATACCGTAGAAATACTGGAACACGTGAGGCAATACTGACCTTACGACTTATCTTAGAAGAAAGATTAAGGAAAGGCAAACCTACGTTTCTAGCATTTGTAGACTTAGAGAAAGCTTTTGACAATGTTGACTGGAATACTCTCTTTCAAATTCTAAAGGTGGCAGGGGTAAAATACAGGGAGCGAAACGCTATTTACAATTTGTACAGAAACCAGATGGCAGTTATAAGAGTTGAGGGACATGAAAGGGAAGCAGCGGTTGGGAAGGGAGTAAGACAGGGTTGTAGCCTCTCCCCGATGTTATTCAATCTGTATTTTGAGCAAGAAGTAAAGGAAACAAAAGAAAACTTTGCAGTAGTAATTAAAATCCATGGAGAAGAATTAAAAACTTTGAGGTTCGCCGATGATATTGTAATTCTGTCAGAGACAGCAAAGGACTTGGAAGAGCAGTTGAACGGAATGGACAGTGTCTTGAAAGGAGGATATAAGGTGAACATCGACAAAAGCAAAACGGGATAACGGAATGTAGTCAAATTAACTCGGGTGATGCTGAGGGAATTAGATTAGGAAATGAGACACTTAAAGTAGTAAAGGAATTTTGTTATTTGGGGAGCAAAATTACTGATGATGGTCGAAGTCGAGAAGATACAAAATGTAGACTGGTAATGGCAAGGAAAGCATTTCCGAAGAAGAGAAATTTGTTAACATCGAGTATAGATTTAAGTGTCAGGAAGTCGTTTCTGAAAGTATTTGTATGGAGTGTAGGCTTGTATCGAAGTGAAACGTGGACGATAAATAGTTTACACAAGAAGAGAATAGAAGCTTTCGATATGTGGTGCTACAGAAGAATGCTGAAGATTAGATGGGTAGACCACATAACTAATGAGGAGGTACTGAATAGAATTGGGGAGAAGAGAATTTTGTGGCACAACTTGACAAGAAGAAGTGACCGGTTGGTAGGACATGTTCTGAGGCATCAAGGGATCACCAATTTAGTATTAGAGGGCAGCGTGGAGGGTAAAAATCGTGGAGGGAGACCAAGAGATGAATACACTAAGCAGATTCAGAAGGATGTAGGTTGCAGTAGATACTGGGAGATGAAGAAGCTTGCACAGGATAGGGTAGCATGGAGAGCTGCATCAAACCAGTCTCAGGACTGAAGACCTCAACAACAACAACAGACCACAAAGGAGCGAAAATGTTACGTTGCTGCTAAGCCATCGTCAAGTTTACTATTCCACATTTTATTCAAAGGAAGTCATAATTTATAGGTTATGCATTAGCTAACTACCAATTTTAGATCTCCAGGGGTATGTTACACATGAAATTAAGTACAAAATGTCCTGTTATGTATGCTACTGCCATCGTAAATTTTAGGAGGATTTAGTAATCCATGATTAAACAAAGTCCAGGAACTTTATCATGTGGAATTTATTTATTTAAGCTGATCAGATTATCGCCTTCAGGTCCCCTCTTGCATCTGACCAGAGTTCCGCATATACACATTTTTTGTTTACTTCATAGATACAGAAGGAATAACAATTTTAACATTACAAATAGTAATGAAATGGTATTAACAGAAGTAAAAGTTATTTGAATGTCTGCAGAGTAAAGCTGTGACAATAAATAGTATTCACTGAGAATTAATTAACTTTGGCAGTACTCTTGCTGCTACTGCCACTAACAATAATAATAATAATGTGACAGTTGTCTAGCCCGAAGTATTATACGCCCCAGAAACTGCATGTGTAGGAGACCACCAAAAAATTTATGAAACTGCAAAGGAAGAGTGAAAAACTCTAAGAAAAAATTTACAAACCCCAAATACGAATGGCATAAGGAATGAAAGGAAAACTACGGACCCACATATAGCAATAGGAAAGGTCACTCATGCAATATGGAGAAGGCCGTTGATGTTCTGTGGTCACACCTGAACAAACTAGATTAACAAAACAGCTACTTAATGTTGTTGTTGTTGTGCTCTTCAGTCCTGAGACTAGTTTGATGCAGCTCTCCATGCTACTGTATCCTGTGCAAGCTTCTTCATCTCCCAGTACCTACTGCAGCCTACGTCCTTCTGAATCTGCTTAGTGTATTCATCTCTTGGTCTCCCTCTACGATTTTTACCCTCCGCATTGCCCTCCAATACTAAATTTGTGATCCCTTGATGCCTCAGAATATGCCGTACAACCGACCCTTTCTTCTAGTCAAGTTGTGTCCCAAACTCCTCTTCTCCCCAATTCTATTCAATACCTCCTCATTAGTTATGTGATCTACCCATCTAATCTTCTGCATTCTTCTGTAGCACCACATTTCGAAAGCTTCTATTCTCTTCTTGTCCAAACTATTTATCGTCCATGTTTCACTTCCATACATGACCATACTCCATACGAATACTTTCAGAAACGACTTCCTGACACTTAAATCTATACTCGATGTTAACAAATTTCTCTTCTTCAGAAAGGCTTTCCTTTCCATTGTCATTCTACATTTTATATCCTCTCTACTTCGACCATCATCAGTTATTTTCCCCCCAAATACCAAAACTCCTTTGCTATTTTAAGTGTCTCATTTCCTAATCTAATTCCCTCAGCATCACCCGAGGCAACTCGGCTACATTCCATTACCCTCGTTTTGCTTTTGCTGATGTTCGTCTTATATCCACCTTTCAAGACACCATCCATTCCGTTCAACTGCTCTTCCAAGTCCTTTGCTGTCTCTGACGTAATTACGTCATCGGCGAACCTCAGTGTTTCTATTTCTTCTCCATGGATTTTAATACCCACGCCGAATTTTTCTTTTGTTTCCTTTACTGCTTGCTCAATAAACAGATTGAATAACATCGGGGAGAGGCTACAACCCTGTCTCACTCCCTTCCCAACCACTGTTTCAGTTTCATGCCGCTAGACTCTTTATAACTGCCATCTCGTATCTGTACAAATTGTAAATAGCCTTTCGCTCCCTGTATTTTACCCATACCACCTTCAGAATTTCAAAGAGTACTTAATGTAATAATTAAAATAGGTAAAACCAGATGATGAGATGAAACTGCACTTCGGGGAAATGAATGCCACACAACCCCAGAAGATGTCATCAACACCGTCAGAGAATGTAAGGGCTCTGTAAACGCCGTTTGCAAATCACACACTCGCAGAGAATGCTTTAAATAAGAATATAAATAAAATTAGAAAAAAATAATAACAAACGGTGCGAAACAGCGAACAGAATATCGCCACAAAGAACACTGCGGATTCACGAAGAGCTTTTGGAAAGAGAAAAAGAAGCTACCAGTCCATGCTAAGAAATTCAAACTCACATTTAACTGGGCATAACGGTGAAAGAACAACAACTCTGATACTGGCACATACGAAAAGTGTTTATAGGTGTAAAAAATTCATTTTCCTGAGAGAGCGAGATGTGTGAGAAGGAAAATTAAGTAGACTTCGGCAGCAAAGAACACTCAGAAATGAAGATTTGGATGTAAAGAAAGATGTAGTGGGGTATCGAGAGCATACAAGGAAAATGGAAACTTATCGTTACTTCGGTGGATATGCCACTAACTCTCTTTTGAAACTGGAAATGTTATTCAGTTCCCTGATATAATGAATTATTTTACTCCAATGCCGGATACCTTATACAGAAAAGGACTTCAAGGATGTAGCTTTCTGACAGAGTGGGACAGAAAGGCTTTTCTGTGATGGGAACAAGTTTGTGTAAGAGCTTCAAGGTCGACGTGACGTATGAGGGACAGTGTACGTTGATGTAATCTTTTTCCTGACTCATTATGCTTCTGCTTGAGACTGATAGCGGTTTTTATTTGTATACTATCCCAGTACTCGCTCCCCCTCTCTCTGCCCAACTGATCCTTCCTTTCCCTTTCCACCACCTCTTCCCCCTCTACCTGTCCACTCCCCCCCCCCTCCTCATTCCACTTCTCTGTCCATAATCCCCGTCGCATAGTGATATAATTTTGTAGGCATATTCTGCGGCCCCTATGGATACTATTTGCGAAATACGCTCCGAATAGAGCTATTAGCCAAGAAGTAGTAAATTTAAACATCATGATGTCATGCATCAGGCGAGAGTCTTACTGCGTCAATAACGTCGACGTAGTAAGTAATAACCATTTTTCATAATTTAGGGGGGGGGCGGTTTGCAAGCGAGAAAAAGTTTTGTAACTGTTGGAAATTATGTGTAACGTTTCTTTCAGGTCAGTAAGCACTCTCATTTTCAGACACATATAGTTATATACATTATGCAACAGGTACATTATGCAGCGAATGGTATTGAAGACAGTATAAGCATTGTATACATTGCTTTTAGTCGTATTAAATAGAACTTACCAACCAATAAAACCATTTTCACAAACATGGTAGAGTTCAAATATCAAGAGTGAATAGCTTTTTCATGTAGTAAGTTTTTTTCTCTAATTTGCGTAATATTCCTCAGATCAATAAGTATCTTGCACCACACACTTTCTAAAGTAGCCTCCTTTCTCTACCTCGGGCATGGATGTGTGTGATGTCCTTAGGTTACTTAGGTTTAAGTAGTTCTAAGTTCTAGCGGACTGATGACCTCAGATGTTGTCCCATAGTGCTCAGAGCCATTTGAACCTTCGTTCTTGTTCAGGTTACAGGCTACTTCGTTACCAAATTTTATCAGAAAAGGCTCAGCGAGTTAGTATCATACGGCAGTTTTTCGCTAATCTCAGCGACTATGTCATCGTATCTCTTGAACCATATGTCGTAGAATGACACACTTCTGTAAGTACATTCAGCAGCATATTTGGGTACTGTCTGCGACATGTATTGCGAATAGAGTTAGTAGCACAGAAGTAATAAGTTTAAACGTCATGTATGATGAAGCAGTTTTTCACGTATCGCATCGTTTATGACGTCGTATCTGCTGAACTATTATGGTTAGGTGGTTCTTACATCCACAGCTATCTTTACCCAACAGTAATGGATATCCGTACAAAATTTTGTTGAAATCGGTCCATTCGTTTAGGAGGAGGTAACGAACATATACACAAACACACATCCATTTTTATAATATGTATGGACTTTACATTTTACTGGTTTATTTATCATGGCAGAATTAAGGACTTGAGCCCCTCTATTACACCCAAACAGGTTTCCCACATTTGCTACATTACGTTCATCACGATATTCACATTAAAAAAACAGTTAGCTTCACGTTTAATATGTAATCGAGAACTTAGGAAAAATTATGAGTTAGGTGGAAACAGTAAGAGCCGTAGCAGAAAGACACAATGTTCACAGTCGTTCGTTGACATTACAAAACAATATCTAAATACAGACAGTAGCAGCAATATATGTGACAAAGTATTGGAGAGGAAACAAACAGGAAATTGATATAACTCAAGGAATGAAGATAGGCGAGAAAGAAAGAGACAATGATTGAGAAACGAAATGAGGAAGAATGGTCAGTGGGGAAGGCGGAATCACTTGCTTTACTGTTCGACAGAGAGAACTCTCTATATATGTTAATTTTTTAGGAAAAGTTTGAAGGCTGACAGAAGGAAATCCTTCGGACTTTTCACAAATACAGAAAGGTTGTAAATCGTTCACAGAGTGTTGGATAGCTTGTTCCAGAGGCGTACGGCACTATAAGCAGTGGAATTCCGGAATACTTTTTGAGGATGGATACAGCAACGATACTACGTAAGTGAGATCTTTTGTTACGATTGCGATGCAGTAACAGGTGCTTGATCTTTGATTCGAAGTACTGGGGTGCTTGCACATTGAGGAGATGGTGAAGTATACGTAGCCTTTGGTAGTCACGTAACGTGTAACGCCGCAACCGATGTAACTAGTCGTGCCAAGTACCACTAGACACATTATCAAACTGACGAACGTTGCAGATGAAAGGCTCAAAAGCATTCATGATTAGTTCTATCCATCTACAGAATTCACTACTCGTGCCGTGTCGGATTACATCGCAATATTGGGTGTTCTCTACGGAAGCCTGATTGCACAAGTTCACATCCTTTGGATATAGTTCCGAAACTTGTGGAGGCCACGATTGTGCATGTCGACTTTATTATCGGTTCAGTTGTTGGCCGTTTTCTGGTACGGGATATCATTGTGGAAAATACAAGGAAATTGTTCGCAGATTTCAGGACTACCGCTAATTAATTTCTGATATTACAAGAAAATTACTTGAGACTTCCACGCGTTTCTCTCAAGTTTCCATCCGAAGACAGATCATCATTCATCTGGACGATGGAAGTTTTGACGTCTTCTGGTTTGGCGCGTAAGTAAGGTAGTAGTTTTTATAAAAGTGACAGTCAGTCCTGGTGGCAGCAATTTGTTATTTACTCATTCTGGTAAGCGGTTTCAGACCAGCGGTTGTCGGCCCATAACTTTTGGTAAGTTCAAAAATGGCTCTGAGCACTGTGGGACTTAACAGCTATGGTCATCAGTCCCCTAGAACTTAGAACTACTTAAACCTAACTAACCTAAGGACAGCATACAACACCCAGCCATCACGAAGCAGAGAAAATCCCTGACCCCGCCGGGAATCGAACCCGGGAACCCGGGCGTGGGAAGCGAGAACGCTACCGCACGACCACGAGATGCGGGCGGTCCCGATCTGATATTTATAACCTTCCGTTACCAAATTTCCATTTCTTCGATTGCTCCTGATATCTCGTATCAATCCATCCCTTCTATTAGTCAAGTTGTACAACGAATTTCTTTTCTCCCTAATTGGATTCATGATCTCCTTATAGGTTATTCAGTCTATCTAACAGTTCTACAGTATTCATCTGTAGCAGCACATTTGAACAGCTTATATTCCTTTTTTGTTTAAACTGTTCATCGTCTTCGCATTGAAATAATTACAGCACAGAACCGATGAGATAGGAGGAAGAGAACAGGTCTTCAATAGGACCAAAATAAAAGTTATAAGACAATATGTATGGAGCTTCGATTCCAGAATGTTTAATGCAAATTACAAATAATTACGTCGCTTAAGTCGAGTTTGCCTTTATGTTTTCTTCGGATCTTTGTCAATTTTAGGCTGCCTACGCTAGAACTTGTGGGGCAGAGGCTTTTCTCTGGCCTAACGCAAGGCGTGCAGTAGGATCCACTGCCGACCTGTCCAGCTACAATGGCAGTGTCTTAATAAAATATAATTTTCATTTCAGATGGTACATTAACATTTTATGCAAATTCATTAATCGTCTGGTATGCCATGGGTCACTAGGAATATTATTCCAAAAACACGTTAAATTAATCATCAGTTGATTGGTGTCAAAGTAATTTCACCCAGCATTTAGAGACCAGCGTAGCCATGCCAAGTCAGAGGACTTGTCTCTTGGGGTGAAGGAATTTTATAAGGCTTCATTTAGCTATTCATACTATTTCGCAAAATGGCGAATAACCACAAAAGCTGGTCGAGCCGTTACTCTGAATTTCTAGTGACAGCTTCCTCGCGGGGCAAGTGTACTGATCGTGAAACCAGGCCTCACTGGCCCGAAGAAATGGCAGCTTTCGTCCTGGTTAGCTTGGCTATGGGCGCGTCCTCATGCCGGTGGACACATACTGAGGTGCAAACCGAAACGGACAAGAGAGGCTGTTCTTGGCTGGAGCCGGTTCTCGACCTTCAATAGCACAGGTTTTCTATATCACTTTGTGCATGCTTGCTGTTCTTAATAGCAGCCTTTGACCTCGTAGTTCGGGTAGTGCAGCTTCACATTCACTGTAATTTGTGAATTCATAGCAATGTAATCGTTTGCATCTCAGTCGGTGGATGCGGTGAAGCTATCCTTATCGTTCTTTGTACTACCCCTAGTTTGGATTCAGCCCATTCAGTCCTCATGGCTGTTACGAAACTGTCGAATCCCACAGTGTATTCTCTCTCTGATCAGGGGCTGGACCAGTTATCACAACTCTCGTTGACGTTGCAGTTACTTTTTCTCTTTTGTGTTGTCCTCCAGCAAGGTTTTTCAGGACAGGTCGATTAACTGTGTGTGGATAAGTCGTAATTGACATGTAGCCGGCCACCTTGCAGAAACATGTTGTTTTTTCGGAACAATGTAAGCAAGTTTTATTAGACTTTTCGGACTTCTGGTCTGTGGAATTCCCCTGGTGCCAGATACAAATATTTCGTTTAAAAATGAGAAACTCGTGCTAGGCGAGATGTGGTCCAATGCTGGCCATGTAGGAGACGGCAGTAAATTTTCAGGTAAGGATAATTGTGCTTGTTAATTAGGAATCAGAAGTCAGATAGTTGTCATCAGTTCTGCAGTTATAACCCAACCACTACTATTGTAATTTAGTACGCTTTTACCTAAGCAATACAAAACCCTGTCTCTACGTTGCCAAGTACAACCCTCTTACTAAATTTAGTTTAGTTTCTAAATAAAGTTTAATTTACCCTCGATATGTTGGCGGAAGTACACGTTTCATTTCGGAGGTACGTATAAAATATCATCCGAAATTGAGCTGAACACATTCTCAGAAAATTATTTCGAGCAGTTAGTTCATGAGCCCACGCGAATAGTAAACGGTTGTGAAAACACACTTGACCTCTTAGCAACAAATAATCCTGAGTTAATAACCAGCATCAAAACCGATATAGGTATTAGTGAACACAGAGTTGTCGTAGCGAGATTGAATATTGTAATCCCTAAATCCTCGAAAAATAAGCGAAAATTATACCTATTCAAAAAAAGCAGATAATTCATTTGACGCCTTCCTCAAAGACAATCTCCACTCATTCCAAATTAATAATATAGGTGTAGACCAGATATGGCTTAGATTCAAAGAAATAGTATCGGCAGCAATTGAGAAGTATATACCAAATAAACTAACAAATGACGGAGCTGATCCTCCCTGGTACACAAAACGGGTTAGAAAACTGTTATAGAAACAACGAAACAAACATGCCAAATTTAAACAGACGCAAAATCTCCAAGATCGGCGATCCTTTACAGAAGCTCGAAACTTAGCGCGGAGTTTCCACAACGAAACTTCATCTCGAAACCTGGCAGAAAATCCAAAGAGATTCTCCTCGTATGTGATGTATGTTAGCGGCAAGAAACAATCAATGCCTTCTCTGCGCGATAACAATGGAGATACTATCGAAGACAGTGCTGCCAAAGCAGAGTTACTAAACACAGCCTTCCAAAATGCCTTAACAAAAGAAGACGAAGTAAATATTCCAGAATTCGAATCGAGAACAGCTGCCAGCAAGAGTAACGTAGAAGTAAATAACCTTGGAGTAGGGAAGCAACTCTAATCACTTAATAAACGCAAGACGTCTGGTCCAGACTGTATACCAATTAGGTTCCTTTCGGAATATGCTGATGAATTAGCTCCATACTTAACAATCATATACAACCGATCGCTCGAAGAAATATCCGTACACAAAGACTGGAAAGTTGCACAGGTCACACCAATATTCAACAAAGGTAGTAGGAGTAATCCACTAAATTACAGGCCCATATCGTTAACGTCGATATGCAGCAGGATTTTAAAACATATATTGTGTTCGAACATTATGAATTACCACGAAGGAAACTGTCTATTGACACACAGTCAACGTGGGTTTAGAAAACATCGTTCCTGTGAAACACAACTCGCTCTTTATTCACAAGAAGTACTGAGTGCTATCGACAAGCGATTTCAGATCGATTCCGTATTCCTGGATAATAATAAACGCAAGACGTCTGGTCCAGACTGTATACCAATTAGGTTCCTTTCGGAATATGCTGATGAATTAGCTCCATACTTAACAATCATATACAACCGATCGCTCGAAGAAATATCCGTACACAAAGACTGGAAAGTTGCACAGGTCACACCAATATTCAACAAAGGTAGTAGGAGTAATCCACTAAATTACAGGCCCATATCGTTAACGTCGATATGCAGCAGGATTTTAAAACATATATTGTGTTCGAACATTATGAATTACCACGAAGGAAACTGTCTATTGACACACAGTCAACGTGGGTTTAGAAAACATCGTTCCTGTGAAACACAACTCGCTCTTTATTCACAAGAAGTACTGAGTGCTATCGACAAGCGATTTCAGATCGATTCCGTATTCCTGGATTTCCGGAGGGCTTTTGACACTGTACCACACAAGCGGCTCGTAGTAAAGTTGCGCGTTTATGGAATATCGTCTCAGTTATGTGACTGGATTTTCGATTTCCTGTCAGAGAGGTCACAGTTCGTAGTAACTGGCGGAAAGTCATCGAGTAAAACAGAAGTGATTTCAGGCGTTCCCCAAGGTAGTATTATACGCCCTTTGCTGTTCCATATCTATATAAACGATTTGGGAGACAATCTGAGCATCCGTCTTGGGTTGTTTGCAGATGACGCTGTCGTTTATCTACTTATAAAGTCATCAGAAGATCAAAACAAACTGCAATACGATGTAGAAAAAATATCTGAATGGTGCGAAAAGTGGCAGTTGACCCTAAATAACGAAAAGTGCGAGGTCATCCACATGAGTGCTAAAAGGAACTCGTTAAACTTCGGTTACACGATAAATCAGTCTAATCCAAAAGCCATAAATTCAACTAAATACCTAGGTATTACAATTACGAACAACTTAAATTGGAAAGAACACAAAGAAAATGTTGTAGGGAATGCTAACCAAAGGCTCTGTTTTATTGGCAGAACACTTAGAAAATATGACAGACCTACTAAGGAGACTGCCTACACTACGCTTGTCCGTCCTCTTTTAGAATACTGCTGCGCGGTGTGGGATCCTTACCAGGTAGGACTGACGGAGTACATCGAAAAAGTTCAAAGAAAGGCAGCACGTTTTGTATTATCGCGAAATACGGGAGACAGTGTCACTGAAATGATACAGGATTTGGGCTGGAAATCATTAAAAGAAATGCGTTTTTCGTTGCGCCTGAATCTTCTCACGAAATTCCAATCACCAACTTTCTCCTCCGAATGCTAAAATATTTTGTTGACACCAACCTACATAGGGCGGAACGATCAAAACGATAAAATAAGGGAAATCAGAGCTCGTACGGAAAGATATAGTGTTCTTTCTTTCCGCGCGCAATACGAGATTGGAATAATAGAGAACTGTGAAGGAGGTTCGATGAACCCTCTGCCAGCCACTTACATGCGATTTGCAGAGTATCCTTGTAGATGCAGATGTAGAAAGTACACTATGGGAGGATAGTCCTATTAATAGGAAAAACTAATCAATTGCTACTCTTTTTACAGGATTTGACAGTGTGTTGTGTCTAAAGGAAAAGTAAATCAGACTATTCAGTTCCTTTCCTAAGATCTTACATAGCGGTTAGAAAGAAATGAATAGTGTTATACTGACAACACAGTTCCAAGTTCATTTAGTGGTTTCAAATATGTACTAACGGTCGCCAGGTAATGACAGTGAAGTATTGGGAGAGCAGAATTTGAATTTTGCCTGCTTTCCTGCTACTGTTTAAGTTGCTTCTTCAAATAAATATTACTCCACGTAAACTATATTGGTGGAGACACTGGAATTTCTCTTTGACTACTACACCTTTATACATTACGTTTTCAGACGAGAAAAAGACCAGTATATAACTTAAAGGAAGATACAAAAAATTTGGCCAGGAGGACCTTTAGAAAAGCACTTTCTATAACGAACTTAAATACAAAAATACTTTGATACTAAAGCACACACATTTTATACTGAACATTTCACTTCAATCAAACATGTTTATTACTGCAATTTACTCTCCAAAGCTATTACTATCATTATTTACGCAAAAACAATTTAAATGGTTCTTCTTTATCTTAACTTGGCACTTCATAAGTCTGTAAAACAGGATAATCAGATTAATCACACACCAGGAAGGAAACATATATAGGTGTATGATTAGGGTGAAACAACAGGGTGAACCAGTTAAAGTTCAAGAATGATTATTCACTAATAAAAACACAGTTTAAATTAATGGTTCACGCTGTACACAAGTAAAGTAGACAAAAATATTATCTGGTGGATGTAGGCTTGGGTGTGGCGAACATTTATGACGGCTGCACTACCCACAGTACGGCCTGCAAGTATCTTGCTGTATAGAATCAATTTCCCTTCTTAGCGTCGTTAAGTTTTGCATATATTATCCCAATAACTCGCAGCTATGCCGTAAGCCGTCTGCAGTCTTCATCCCAGGCATTTTTGTGAAAATCTGCAGGCAAAGCTTCTCCAGCTCCATACGGATGTTGCCTCAATCACTGCTACCTACAGGCTGTGTGACTTATTTCCTGTGCTTGCTCCAGGTAGCACGCCAATTTGCCCTAGCCACGTTTTCCACTCCCCACTCCCACTTTCGTTTCAACCAAAAGCACATTGGCTTTTACATGACACCTACTTTTTACATTGTTCCTACGCGTGACCATTTCTTACAATTGTCGAATTTACATCATCATGAGCAGTTTAAACACACAATAATTTTCAAATCCAAAATGTCATCAGAATATTATTTAACGCAATAAACCATTTACATAGTATTTTGTACATTACTCCCATACAAAGCAAATAACTTCAACCTCCAGTATGACAAACTTTACTTTACATACACAGAAAATGTATTACCAATATGCGAAAATTTTAAAGCAAAACATTATAAAAACTTTAGATGAACCATAAACAAATAGTGTTATACAGTCAGTACCGCCACGTTCTTTTAACAGAAAATAGCAACATCTACAAACTTGATAAAAATCTAAGAGGTTTATGGACATGGAAGGTTTTGATCTTTTTACCTTCTGTCAGATGTTTTAGAACTCAGCCATTACTACTCAAGCTAATAGTAACTATAAAAAACTTACTGGCATATCCCTCTCTGAGTGGCAGGCGAAGCACAACGATAAAGGTACCGTACCCATTCGGCCATTCGCTGAGTCAATAAATGCACATAATGAGCGTTTCACGTCACGTCACTGCGTGATGGGACGTTAAAAGGCAGCTAAATTTGTGACACGGGTCTTTCAGCAAGTGGACAGGATGGAGTAGGGGAAGACCTGCAGGCGATCCACGTCGACCCACACGTCACTCCACACCTCACTAATTAATCACTCACCACGGAAGTGACAGCGCATCGCAGTTAAATAGACTGATTTTCTGATCGAGAGGATCCTGTATTGACTGCTCTATTCTCGTTGTAAAAGGAAGTCAGTCCAGTTTAAAGACGAGTAACCGTTTGACGTAAAGACGGTTTACTGGTACAGCTGCTTGACAGAGTACCGCAGGAGGAACAATAATAAGGCGAGATACGTCTTCGATTAACTTTGGATATCTCTGAACTGACGATTTTATTTCTACGAGGGCAGTTCAATAAGTAATGCAACACATTTTTTTCCGAAACAGGGGTTGTTTTATTCAGCATTGAAATACACCAGGTTATTCCCCAATCTTTTAGCTACACAACACTATTTTTCAACGTAATCTCTATTCAATGCTACGGCCTTATACCACCTTGAAATGAGGGCCTGTATGCCTGCACGGTACCATTCCACTGGTCGATGTCGGAGCCAACGTCATACTGCATCAATAACTTCTTCATCATCCGCGTAGTGCGTCCCACGGATTGCGTCCATCATTGGGCCAAACATATGGAAATCCGACGGTGTGAGATCGGGGCTGTAGGGTGCATGAGGAAGAACAGTCCACTGAAGTTTTGTGAGCTCCTCTCGGGTGCGAAGACTTGTGTGAGGTCTTGCGTTGTCATGAAGAAGGAGAAGTTCGTTCTGATTTTTGTGCCTATGAACACGCTGAAGTCGTTTCTTCAATTTATGAAGAGTAGCGCAATACACTTCAGAGTTGATCGTTTGACCATGGGGAAGGACATCGAACAGAATAACCCCTTCAGCGTCCCACAAGACTGTAACCATGACTTTACCGGCTGAGGATATGGCTTTAAACTTTTTTTTGGTAGGGGAGTGGGTGTGGCGCCACTCCATTGATTGCCGTTTTGTTTCAGGTTCGAAGTGATGAACCCATGTTTCATCGCCTGTAACAATCTTTGACAAGAAATTGTCACCCTCATCCACATGACGAGCAAGCAATTCCGCACAGATGGTTCTCCTTTGCTCTTAATGGTGTTCGGTTAGACAACGAGGGACCCAGCGGGAACAAACCTTTGAATATCCCAACTGGTGAACAATTGTGACAGCACTACCAACAGAGATGTCAAGTTGAGCACTGAGTTGTTTGATGGTGATCCGTCGATCATCTCGAACGAGTGTGTTCGCAAGCTCCGCCATTGCAGGAGTCACAGCTGTGCACGGCCGGCCCGCACGCGGGAGATCAGACAGTCTTGCTTGACCTTGCGGCGATGATGACACACGCTTTGCCCAACGACTCACCGTGCTTTTGTCCACTGCCAGATCACCGTAGACATTCTGCAAGCGCCTATGAATATCTGAGATGCCCTGGTTTTCCGCCAAAAGAAACTCGATCACTGCCCGTTGTTTGCAACGCACATCCGTTACAGACGCCATTTTAACAGCTCCGTAAAGCGCTGCCACCTGTCGGAAGTCAGTGAAACTATACGAGACGAAGCGGGAACGTTTGAAAATATTCCACAAGAAATTTCCGGTTTTTTCAACCAAAATTGGCCGAGAAAAAAAATGTGTTGCATTACTTATTGAACTGCCCTCATATGTTGTGGAGGTCCCGTTTCAAGTCACCTGAAATTTCATGGCATCAAATCAGTAGCGCGATTTTGTCCGACACGGCAAAAGAGCATTCCAGCCAAACGACGTGGCTTAGGCGTGCATGATCTGTTACATTTATACGAAAACTCTTTGTAGTTCCTCTTTGTTTCTCAGGCAGTAGTTAATTGCTAAGGGAATGGACTTCACGCAGCGCAGGAACCCGGAATGCCCATATTGCCCACAGTTGCGAACTTTTATAGCATTATATGGCTGTCCAGAATGAGATTTTCACTCAGCAGCGGAGTGTACGCTAAATGAAACTTCCTCGCAGATTAAAATTGTGTGACGGACCGAGACTCTAACTGGGACCTTTGCCATTCACGGGCAAGTGATCTACCATCTGAGCTACCCAAGAACGACGGGGCCTGCTTGGGTGGCTTAGATGATCGAACCAACGTTAATATTCTGTTTTTGCCATCAGCGAGGGACATTGCGCTCACCATCGGCGCAGTCCGCCTTATGAATCTGTAAGCCCTGTCTGGTACTGCGAAGCGACGAGAGCGAACAACCTATTACTCCACATAGGTAGCTCCACTGTTTTAAGGCGCTACAGAGCACCTGGTGGTGGGCGGGGACTTTAACTGGGACTTACGCCAAGAGGATCATGCTATGGTCAGAGATCTCGCTTTGCATGATACATGGGCGCTAATCCACGATGACCGACGCGGATATACACACTTCATCAGCCATTCGGCCAGCGGGTTGGACAGGATTTATTTATCCCGAGGTCTTCGGGCAGCAACTGTCGGTGCTGAGCTGTGGCCCACTGAATTCACCGACCATCAGGCCTTCATCTGCGCCGTGACTCTGCCACGACAACAGACGAGCCGTAGTAAGGGACCATGGGCTTTCTCTGGGAAAAGGCTTGCCGCGTACCCGTCGCTGATACCTGGCAGAAGAGTGAGAGCCGGCGTCATACCTATGATTCAACGACACGATGGTGGACATACTGCGCCAAACCAGCTCTTCGCCGCACCCTCATCGCGTATGGACGAGACAGGGCTCTTTGGCTCCGAGCCACCTCTGAGTTTTACTGCACTGTCTTGAGGGAACTAGCGTCGCCACAATCTTCGCCAGAGCGCCAAATGGCCGTCCACCGGACACAGGCACGGCTTCTGCAGATCACGGCTGACAGACTGGACGGCATGCGGGTTCGATCGAGACTGCAATATTCCATCCTAGAGGAACGTGCGTCTCTTTATCACATCGTCAGAGACTGGAGACACCGTAAGAGACGACTCATCACGGCAGTTATTTCTTCGTACGGCCAGTGCGCAGGGACACACAATGCCATCTCCCGTGCCTTCACAGATGATTACCGCACTCTCTATCTAGCGGATCAACGGCATGGCCGGCCGGAGTGACCGTGCTGTTCTGGGCGCTACAGTCTGGAACCGAGCGACCACTACGGTCGCAGGTTCGAATCCTGCCTCGGGCATGGATGTGTGTGATGTCCTTAGGTTAGTTAGGTTTAAGTAGTTATAAGTTCTAGGGGACTGATGACCTCAGAAGTTAAGTCGCATAGTGCTCAGAGCCATTCGAACCAATCAACAGCGTGACAATGACATTGAGGACGTCCTGCACGACCTGCCACCTTCGGGTAGGGCGCAAGGTGACGCCACGTGTGAAGAAATGCGCATGGCCCTCTCGCGGGGCGCAAGAAACAAATCACCAGGACCAGATGGTCTTCCGGTTGAATTTTATAGCACATTTTCTGACCTTATGGGGGAAGTTTGGCGGCAGATGTGCTACAAACTCCTGGATCCTGACTTCCGCACCCCCCCCCCCCTTCGAAGTTTCGGAGGTCATGATCATCCATATACCAAAACCAAACGAGGGGTGCAGACCGCAAGACTTCCGGCCGTTGACGTTATTGAATTCGGATTACAAGATGTTCGGCCGCATTCTTTATGCTCGACTGCTCGCTATTGTCAAAGATGCAATTCATGCAGACCAAACATGTCTGGGAGGTGGCAGATATACACGGCGTAATCTCTTACTGAGATGTGGTGGCGCCCATGTCGGCATGCGGCTTAGAAGGCACCCTCGTAGCGGTTGACCTAGACCACGCATTTGATCGAGTTGAAGACCAATTCTTGCAGGCTGTCTTAGAGAAGATGGGACTGTCCCCAATATCGGCAGGTGTGGTTCCCCGTCTCATCCACGGAGCCCCTTCCAGTCATGGTCAATGGCTACCGCTAGCCACTGTTCACTACTGAGCGCTCAGTGCGACAAGGATGTCCCCTGTCAGTCTATCTCTTCGCCGTCGGCCTCGAGCCTGCACTTAATGGTCTACGACAACGTTTGGAGGGCAGTCACCTCCGCGACGTGCTTTTTAAATGTTGTGCCTACGCGGCCGATGTAGTCTTCCTGGCGAGGTCGGCAGAAGATATACGTACGGCGATCGCGTGGCTTCAGCAATACGGAGAGGTGGCCGGGAGCAATATCAACATGGATACATGGATGTGTGCAGAGGATTTGTTCAAAAGTATATATATATATATATATATATATATATATATATATATATATATATATATATATATATACTACTGGCCATTAAAATTGCTACACTAAGAAAAAATGCAGATGATAAACGGGAATTCATTGGAAATATATATTATACTAGAACTGACAAGTGATTACATTTTCACACAACTTGGCTGCATAGATCCTGAGAAATCAGTACCCAGACCAACCACCTCTGGCCATAAAAACGGCCTTGATACGCCTGGGCTTTGAGTCAAACAGAGCTTCGATGGCGTGTACAGGTACAGTTGCCCATACAGCTACAACACGATAGCACAGTTCATCAAGAGTAGTAACTGGCGTATCATGACGAGCCAGTTGCTCGGCCACCATTGACCAGACGTTTTCAGTTGGTGAGAGATCTGGAGAATATGCTGGCCAGGGCAGCAGTCGAACATTTTCTGTATCCAGAAAGGCCCGTACAGGACCTGCAACATGCGGTCGGGCATTATCCTGCTGAAATGTAGGGTATCGCAGGGATCGAATGAAGGGTAGAGCCACGGGTCGTAACACATCTGAAATGTAATGTCCACTGTTCAAAGTGCCGTCAATGCGAACAAGAGGTGACCGAGACGTGTAACCAATGGCACCCCACACCATCACGCCGGGTGATACGCCAGTATGGCGATCACGAATACACGCTTCCAATGTGCGTTCACCGCGATGTCACCAAACACGCATGCGACCATCATGATGCTGGAAACAGAACCTGTATTCATCCGAAAAAAAAAAAAACGTTTTACCATTCGTGCACCCAGGTTCGTCGTTGAGTACACCATCACAGGCGCTCCTGTCTGTAATGCGGCGTCAAGGGTAACCGCAGCCATGGTCTCCGAGCTGATAGTCCATGCTGCTGCAAACGTCGTCGAACTGTTCGTGCAGATGGTTGTTGTCTTGCAAACGTCCCCATCTGTGGGCTCAGGGATCGAGACGTGGCTACACGATCCGTTACAGCCATGCGGATAAGATGCCTGTCATCTCGACTGCTGGTGATACGAGGCCATTGGGATCCAGCACAGCGTTCTGTATTACCCTCCTGAACTCACCGATTCCATATTCTGCTAACAGTCATTGGATCTCGACCAACTCTAGCAGCATTGTCGCGATACGATAAACCGCAATCGCGATAGGCTATAATCCGACCTTTATTAAAGTCGAAAATGTGATGGTACGCATTTCTCCTCCTTACACGAGTCATCACAACAACGCCTGTCAATGTTGTTTGTGTATGAGAAATCGGTTGAAAACTTTCCTCATGTCAGCACGTTTTAGGTGTCGCCACCGGCGCCAGCCTTGTGTGAATGCTCTGAAAAGCTAATAATTTGCATATCACAGCATCTTCTTCCTGTCGGTTAAATTTCGCGTCTGTAGCACGTCATCCTCTTGGTGTAGCAATTTTAATGTCTAGTAGTGTATATATCAGTTCATCACATCCAGTCTTACAAATTTCCTTTTCGTAATGGACACACGTCCAGGTCGTCCGCTCATAGTAACCTATCCAAACTCTGATATCTCTCCCCCCACATCCACTAATGCTGGCGGCTCACCTCCAACTGCCCAACGCTATGCGCTCTTCACATCCAACTGCTCAGCACTACACAAGTGAATATTCCAACAATGAGTCCAATAAGCCACAGACTGCACAAAGCGCTGTCAGCGATTTTCATACAGAGCACTACGTTGCGTTACCAACATAAAAACCTAAACATCCTGCTTACAACGAGCACAACAGGGGTCGCGCTCTCATCCTGCGGACGATGCATCGCCTACGTACTTCGGACAAGGACACCCTCCCTGATACGCTGATTCAGGAGGTGGTCCGCCGATGCCTGTTGGACATATCTTACGCCAGCACTGCAGCATTGTATCACATTCTCACCTATCTGAGCGTCATGAGTTATCTGTTGGATTTCTTGCGGAATCCTAGAACCAAGGGCCTCTACCGCTACTTTCAACGGACGCTGCCTGCTAATGTGGTCGATCGCCGACATCCGGCAGGTGGCTGGAGGCGGGTGTGGAGTAACATACACTGCCCTTTCCTTCCCACCACGGTCAGGGAGCTGTGGTATGTGATAATGACTGAAAAATTCCCCACGCGACAATTTTTACACATGATACATATTGCCGAGGATCCTCCCTGCCCCGGATGCGCCGCTGTGGACACCGACATGCACCACTTAATTTGTGGTTCGGCTACCGACTGCTGGCTTTTCACACGGCGTATGTTGGCATTGTTGCTTTGACGGACGGCTCAGTCCGTAGAGCCCACAGAACTGATCCACGCCGACGTCACTTACTTCCCTGCTACTAGTCATAACGCCACGGTGTGGGTTAAGGGTATGGCATTATCATATTTTTTTAATGAGAGCGTTGCAGGGTTGTTAGATTACTGGCATTATTTAACGAGTAACTACACGATTTTACGGCGCAAAGCATCGTATGGTACTCTCTTTGCGAATTACTTGTGGACGTTGTTTACGCGCCCTGCGGACCATTGGGGGTACTGCGTATGAGAAGAGACTGAGATACCGCACATGATGGACTGATGAGAGACATCAACGGTAATTATAGGGTGTCTCACCCTCGCTGAACGAGAAGACGACCAGGACATCCCGTCGTGTGGCTACTGCGGAAACACCCGAGGAAAAAGATAGAATAAAAAAGATTTGCAAATAAAAAGATAAGAACAAAATGAACAACAAATAAAATATAATAAAGTGCTGTACCTTTCCTTTAACCTTTACTTTTTTTTAATAAAATGTTCAGAGGCATATTTAATTTCTGTTCGTGGGCGGAGTCTGAAGGGGTGGCGCACGACCGTCCTAGTTAGCCTCAGGGTGAAAGTGGCGGTGGCACTAGCTTTGTTTTTGTTTTTAGGTTAGACAGGTTTTTGGGGGTAGTATGGGTGATAGGGGCCAACGTCTGAAGAGGGAAACGTCTAAACACTACAACGCAGTTTTCCGAAATTCCTTCACCAGGGAAGACGAATGGAATATTCCAGAATTTGAAACACGAACAGCTGCTAGCATGAGTTTCTTAGAAGTAGATACCTTAGGAGTTGCGAAGCAACTCAAATCGCTTGATACGGGCAAGTCTTCCAGACCAGGTTGTATACCGATTAGGTTCCTTTCAGATTACGCTGATACAGTAGCTCCCTACTTAGCAATCATATACAATCGCTCGCTCACCGATAGATCTGTACCTGCAGATTGGAAAATTGCGCAGGTCGCACCAGTGTTTAAGAAGGTAGTAGGAGTAATCCATCGAACTACAGATCTATATCAAATGGTTCAAATGGCTCTGAGCACTATGGGACTCAACTGCTGAGGTCATTAGTCCCCTAGAACTTAGAACTAGTTAAACCTAACTAACCTAAGGACATCACAAACATCCAAGCCCGAGGCAGGATTCGAACCTGCGACCGTACCGGTCTCGCGGTTCCAGACTGCAGCGTCTTTAACCGCACGGCCACTTCGGCCGGCCAGATCTATATCACCGACGCCGGTTTGCAGTAGGGTTTTGGAGCATATACTGTATTCAAACATTATGAATCACCTCGAAGAGAACGATCTATTGATGCGCAATCAGCATGGTTTCAGAAAACATCGTTCTTGTGCAACGCAGCTAGCTCTTTATTCGCACGAAGTAATGGCCGCTATCGACAGGGAATCTCAGGTTGATTCCGTATTTCAGGATTTCCGGAAAGCTTTTGACACCGTTCCTCTCAAGCTACTTCTAATCAAGCAGCGGGCCTATGGGGTATCGTCTGAGTTGTGCGACTGGATTCGTGATTTCCTGTCAGGAAGGTCGCAGTTCGTAGTAATAGACGGCAAATCATCGAGTAAAACTGGACATCAGGTATTCCCCAGGGAAACGTCCTGGGACCTCTGCTGTTCCTGATCTATATAAATGACCTGGGTGACAATCTGAGCAGTTCTCTTAGGTTGTTCGCAGATGATGCTGTAATTTACCGTCTAGTAAGGTCATCCGAAGACCAGTCTCAGTTGCAAAGCGATTTAGAAAAGATTGCTGTGTGGTCTGGCAGGTAGCAGTTGACGCTAAATAACGAAAAGTGTGAGGTGATCCACATGAGTTCCGAAAGAAATGCGTCGATAAATAGTACAATTCTCAAGGTTGTCAATTCAACTAAGTACCTGGGTGTCAAAATTACGAACAACTTCAGTTGGAAAGACCACATAGATGATATTGTGGGGAAGGCGAGCTAAATGTTGCGTTTCATTGGCAGTACACTTAGAAGATGCAACAAGTCCACTAAAGACGCAGCTTACACTACACTCGTTCGTCCTCTGTTAGAATATTGCTACGCGGTGTGGGATCCTTACCAGGTGGGATTGACGGAGGACATCGAAAGGGTGCAAAAAAGCGCAGCTCGTTTTGTATTATCACGTAATAGGGGAGAGAGTGTGGGATATGATACGCGAGTTGGGATGGAAGTCATTAAAGCAAAGATGTTTTTCGTCGCGGCGAGATCTATTTACGAAATTTCAGTCACCAACTTTCTCTTCCGAATGCGAAAATATTTTGTTGAGCCCAACCTACATAGGTAGGAATGATCATCAGAATAAAATAAGAGAAATCAGAACTCGAACAGAAAGGTTTACGTGTTCGTTTTTCCCGCGCGCTGTTCGGGAGTTGAATGGTAGAGAGATAGTATGATTGTGGTTCGATGAACCCTCTGCCAAGCATTTAAATGTGAATTGCAGAGTAATCATGTAGATGTAGATGTACATATAAAACATAAAAAATAAAAGTAAAAAAAATAAAGAAGCTATGGTTTTAGGCCAAAAAAAGATAGTAGAGCACTTGCCCGCGAAACGCAAGGGTCCCGAGTTCGAGTCTCGGTGTGGCACACAGTTTTAATCTGCCAGGAAGTTTCATTTTATGGTTCTGTTACACTAGACTTTTCCTTCAGACACATGCTTAGGATTTTATTGATACTCTTTCAAAAAGACAACAGTTGACCTTCCTGCACATCATTCTACTACGAAGATCGCTCTTAATCCTATTTCTCCACTTATATTAAATGTTAAAACCTTTGAACAGCTAGGGTGCTCAGAAACTGTCAAATTTTTACAGCAAGAATATACGTAGCCATTTACCGTAGGGATTCAACCAAGTAAAGAGCAACTGAAAAATTAACTCAACATCTAAAGCAATTTGTGGTTAATGCTAACATGGCTTCTTAGGTGGTAGTACACTGCACTAAACAACGCTAGCGTTTGATTTCAGTAAACTTCGACATCAGTCGCTCCCTCCCACCACTGATTAACAAAAATAGCAACTGCTTTGAAACCGCACTGAAATCCAAGAGTCTACTGGACGTGGCCACGTTAAGACCTGGTCGGAGCGGGTCGGATGTTTCTTAAAGCCACATTGTTCGATAGGGACGATTTGACGAATGCTATTTTGTTCGTGTTGTATGATGATGATGATAGACGAGAGAGGATGAAACTAGGTGCCGGCACATAGCCTACTCGTCTGCAACAGCACTAGGGGGGCCGCCGAGTTTGAAGTCCCTATCCGACGGACGGTAAACCATCAACAGCGCCGAACGCCCTCACTTCGGTAGACTTGAGAAGGTATTGAAACGCAAAGTCTGGTGATCAGGAACTTTACGCCACCACCTCTCCTCCCCTTACGGCCCATATACTGCCAGTGAGAATTTTTTCCACCACCAGGGTTCAAAACGGCTTCCCTCCTGGTCGAACGCCACCGCTAAAGAGTGCGTTAGTGACTTCTGCCACGAAGACTGGTCAGCGACATTTGTCCGTAGTGAGAAGCGTCATCTCCTTCTTTTCCTTGTTTTAAGGCTGCAATTATTTTAGCCTATTCCTTTTAAGGTAGCAATTAGTTTAGTCTATTTGAAAAGCATTCGTAATTTTCAGTACTCAGAATCTCATTAAAAACTTTAGTGAGCCACAGTTTCGTTTTACGTTCGAAGACTCTGAGAAGGTCTGGACTCATGCCATCAATGTCAACAGCTTTATTTTAACATATTTATTCAAGACTAGATTACTTGTAAAAGTTTGAAATAAATCGATCAAGAAGTTTTCGAGATTTTTGATAATAATATTGGCCCTTCCGATTATAAATTATATAGTAAATTATCATATACATTGCCGGCCGAAGTGGCCGTGCGGTTAAAGGCGCTGCAGTCTGGAACCGCAAAACCGCTACGGTCGCAGGTTCGAATCCTGCCTCGGGCATGGATGTTTGTGATGTCCTTAGGTTAGTTAGGTTTAACTAGTTCTAAGTTCTAGGGGACTAATGACCTCAGCAGTTGAGTCCCTTAGTGCTCAGAGCCATTTGAGCCATATCATATACATTAACCTTCAAGCGGGCTCTCCTAAGTTCTTTTTTTTTTTTTTTTTGTAGGACTAGGCGTGTGCGATATTCATCACCCTACCTTCTACGGTCAGTTATAGTTTCTTTAGTTTTCAGTAATATTGTTATACGTAGGTTATAAACTTAAATAGCGGCAACAAAGCTGTGGAGAAGCTTCGTAATGGAATCTACTATTGTCGCCGACAGCACACGTTGTTGACATATCTACCTTACCTCCGAGAAAATCGACTCGCCATTCCACGTTACCGGCGTGCGCACAATCGAGGGAAACACTGTCACTTGTAAGCGAGCGGTCTAACGGAACGGTGTCACTGTGTTTTCGAAACAGGAACAACGGAGCAGCCAGCCTGTGTGGCCATGCGGTTCTAGGCGCTTCCGTCCGGAACCGCGTGACCGCTACGGTCGAATCCTGCCTCGGGCATGGATGTGTGTGATGTCCTTAGGTTAGTTAGGTTTTAGTAGTTCTAAGTTCTAGGGGGACTGATGACCGTAGATGTTAAGTCCCATATTGCTCAGAGCCATTTGAACCATTTTGAACAACGGAGTTGCGCCAGAGGTCGTACACCTCGACAGTGTCATCAAAGTCTTCAACAGGCGAAGGGCTTTGCGAAAGAAGCGGCGACACTTTCTGCGCGACCCATCCATCGTTTTGCACGACAGTGTTCGGTCGATGGGAGTGGGAAGTACTGTACCATAAACCAACTTACCGGACTTCTTGTGACTTTGATTTGATTCCGAAAACGGAGAAACCACTTCGTGTCATTCGCTTCAGAACTGTTCCAGGGACTCGACAGGCTGTAGACCGCTCCATTCGCACTGTCAACTGAACAGGCCCCGCTAACAGTATACTAGGCCATCCACATCGCTGGCAACGGGTTCTACACAACGCTGGTGACTATTTTGAAGGATAGTAACTGGTGGAAACATGTAAATCTTTTATACCGCTTGTGAGTAATAGTTGCCACTATTTAAGTTCCAAAACCTCGTATATTCGTATATTTGTTTTTAAAGCGTTAATCACACCTGAATGAAGGAACTCATGCCAAAGTATGTAACAAAGGGAAGAAATACATAATTTAATTTATGGCTGAGTGACAGTTAACTTGTAAGTAATATAAAATTGAGTATTACTTTTTATTAACTCTCTAGAAATACACTACTGGCCATTAAAATTGCTACACCACGAAGATGACGTGCTACAGACACGAAATTTAACCGACAGGAAGAAGATGCTGTGATATGCAAATGATTAGCTTCTCAGAGCATTCACACAAGGTTGGCGCCGGTGGCGACACCTACAACATGCTGACATGAGCAACGTTTCCAACCGATTTCTCATACACAAACACCAGCTGACCGGCGTTGCCTGGTGAACGTTAATGTAATGCCCCGTGTAAGGAGGAGAAATGCGTACCATCACGTTTGCGAGTTTGACAAAGTTCGGATTGCAGCCTATCGCGACTGCGGTTTATTGTATCGCGACATTGCTGCCCGCGTTGGTCGAGATCCAATGACTGTTACCAGAATATGGAATCGGTGGATTCAGGAGGGTAATACGGAACGCCGTGCTGGATCCCAACGGCATCGTATCACTAGCAGTCGAGATGACAGCCATCTCGTCCGCATGGCTGTAACGGATCGTGCAGCCACGTTTCAATCCCAGAGTCAATAGATGAGGACATTTGCAATACAACAACCATCTGCACGAACAGTTCGACGACGTTTGCAGCAGCATGGACTATCAGCTCGGAGACCATGGCTGCCGTTATCCTTGACGCTGCATCACAGACAGGAGCGCCTGCGATGGTGTACTCAACGACGAACCTGGGTGCACGAATGGCAAAACGTCATTTTTTCGGATGAATCCAGGTTCTGTTTACAGCATCATGATGGTCAAACATGGTTCAAATGGCTCTGAGAAAAATGGGACTTAACTTCAATGGTCATCAGTCCCCTAGCACATAGATCTACTTAAACCTAACTAACCTAAGGACATCACACAACACCCAGTCATCGCGAGGCAGAGAAAATCACTGACCCCGCCGGGAATGGAACCCGGGTACCCGGGTCTGGGAAGCGAGAACGCTACCGTCATGAAGGTCGCATCCGTGTTTGGCGACATCGCGGTGAACGCACTTTGGAAGCATGTTTTCGTTATCGCCATACTGGAGTATCACCCGGCGTGATGGTATGGCGTGCCATTGGTTACACGTCTCGGTCACCTCTTGTTCGCATTGACGGCATTTTGAATAGTGGACGTTACATTTCAGATGTGTTACGACCCTTGGCTCTACCCTTCTTTTGATCCCTGCGAAACCCTACATTTCAGCAGGATAATGCACTACCGCATGTTGCAGGTCCTGTACGGGCCTTTCTGGATACAGAAAATGTTCGACTGCTGCGCTGGCCAACACATTCTCCAGATCTCTCACCAACTGAAAACGTCTGATCAATGGTGGCCGAGCAACTGGCTCGTCACAATACATCAGTCAGTACTCTTGAAGAACTGTGGTATCGTGTTGAAGCTGCATGGGCAGCTGTACCTGTACACGTCATCCAAGCTCTGTTTGACTCAATGCCCAGGCGTATCAAGTCTGTTTTTATGGCCAGAGGTGGTTATTCTGGGTACGGATTTCTCAGGATCTATGCACCCAAATTGCGTGAAAATGTAATCACATGTCAGTTCTAGTATAAAATATTTGTCCAATGAATACCCGTTTATCATCTGCATTTCTTCTTGGTGTAGCAATTTTAATGGCTAGGAGTGGATCTTTTACCTATGATAAATCAACTGCACAGATAAAAAAAATGGTGTTCCAATCAGCCTCATCTTGACGACATGTAACATACACAGCTTCTGCATTTAGAGGAGCTTTACAGGTAAACTTACACTGATTAGTCAGAACATTATGACCACCTACCTATTAGCCGGTATGTCCACCTTTGGCTTGGCGAACATCGGCGACACATGAAATGAAATGACGCCTTGGTACATTGCTGGAAGCAGTTGACACCACATCTGCGCACACGAATCAGTCAATTTCTGTAAATTCCGGGAAGGAACCGTTTAGCTCTGACGTCAAGTTCAGTCACATCTGGTTCATATCTGGTGAGTTGGGGGTGCCAGCACATCAAATGGAGCTTGCCGCTGTGTTCTCGAACTACTCCATCACTCTCCTGGCCTTGTGACATGGCGCATTTTCTTGTCGCAAAATGCCACAGCCATTAGGAAACACGATCGCCGTGAAGGGGTGTACGTGGTCTGGAACCAGCGTGCGATACTCCTTGGCCCTCATAGTGCCCTGCACGAACTCCACCGGATCCATGGATGTCCATGTGAATGTTCCCCAGATTATAATGGAGCCGCCGCCAGCTTGTCTCCGTCCCGGAGTGCAGGCGTCAAGTAACTGTTCCTCTGGATGGCGACGGATACGAGCCCTCACATCGGCATGAAGATATCGAGATCCATCAGACCATGAACTGCTCTGCCAGTGCCCCAACGTCCAGTACCGATGGTCACGTGCCCATTTCAGTCGTAGTTGTCGACGTCCTGGTGTCAACATTCGCACATGCATAGGTGGATGGGTTTCTGCCACGAAGGCTCATCGTGAAACATCCCCTTAGAAAAATTAATGAATTACTGTGCTGGTAGACCTCTTACGTTATTTGATTTCCAAACAGCTGAGCAAAACTGAACGTACTCAGAAATTTCTCTCTTTACTTATTCTGATCAACACTAAACTGACACACAATATTTTTAGCGCTAAACTGTGCGTCTTGTAAGATAATTCTGTCGAAGTGTCGTAGTTATCGTCCTCTGTAAGCAAAGTTCTGAAGAAGTAAAAATTCTCTGCTCATTTCAATAGTGTCTTCTGCCTCAAACATACTTTAAAATTCATGATCCCATACGAAATACGACATTCAGAATTTTTCACTTCACATTACTAGTACACTTTGACACACTTAGAAACTATTAACATGCAACAATGATTTAAAGTCAACTATGCAGTCAAGAACCTAGGGAACATATTTAGACAGTAATTACGAATGCATTGTTATAGTGAACAGACAACACAGTGTTGTTGTGTGTAAATTCTTGCTTGTTAGTTGCACGATTACGTAAGGACTATAAGGCTTACATACTTAGAACATATACCTGTACTGCTAATGAGATTTTAATGCAACATTTTGGTTTACTTGAAAATAATAATAATGATAACGAGCGAATGGCATCGGTGGCCGGGAGACCCCTCGCCGGGCGGTTCGGCCGCCGCTCCACAAGTTCTTTAACGCCACTACGGCGACTTGCGAGTGAATGAGGATGAAATGATGATGAAAGATACACAACACCGAGTCATATCGAGGCAAAGAAGATCCCTGCCCCCGCCGGGAATCGAACCCGGAATCCCGTGCATGGGAAACGAGAACGCTACCGCAAGACCACGAGCCGCGGACTACTTGAAAATACATTCTGGGTTTGAAGTACTTTCTGAGGGATTCCAGATGACACAGTGGTTAGCTTATTTGGCAGCTACACGATTGTATCACGACACTACTAATGGGTGACACTATTTATATTATTGCTTTTGCGCTGTATCTGTTTCACATCTGCACAGTTTTTCTGAATTCTTCTGGAAAGCAAAACATGATTTAGTAGTAACTTTTGTGGTATAGCTACAATGAGATAGCCTTTTCAGTAGCACAATACTTTACAGAATAGCACTTTCTTGATCACCGTAATGTACGTAATAACTACGATATCTATACGCATAGCATTTCACTTATGTTTATTACGAGGTAAGTACATTGACTTCTGCAAAACTTTGCTTACAGAGCACGACACTTCGACCGAATTATCTTACAGTTTAGCGCTAAAAATATTGTGTGTCAGTTCAGTGTGGATCAGAATAAATAAAGAGAGAAATGTCTGAGTACGCTCAGTTTTGCTCAGCTGTTTGAAAATCAAATAACGTAAGAGGTTTACCAGCACAGTAATTCATTAATTTTTCTAAGGGGATGTTTCAATCGTTAAGCGTGTTCGGTGCACTGCGTGTTCAGACACGCGGTCGCCATCTTAGCATCAACTGACGCTGACGCCTAGTCAACAGCGCCTCAAGCGAACAAATGTACAACTAAATGAAACTTTATAGCTCCCTTAATTCGCCGACAGATAGTGCTTGGCTCTGCCTTTTGTCGTTGCAGAGTTTTAAATTCCTAAAGTTGTGGTATTCTTTTTGAATCACCCTGTATTTTACTTCTGATGAAGGTATATTTAGATACACAGAAACCGTGGTCAGGAATTTTTATTAATCTTTATCCTGCAACTGTTTTGGCTGTCATCATTTACCATGAAGAATTCCAACAGTTGCTGTTTCAGCCATGTTTAAAATCTTGAAAAATCTACTTAAATTAATTCTAAATTCAACACATTAATCTGTCGAAATAGTAACTAGTCATTCCTCGCCAGATGACGCTGCTATCGCTTGGACGTGTTTATATCGATAATAGGTCGGAGGTCATAATGTTTGGGCCGATCAGTGTATTACACTTCAGCAGATCGGTCCCAGATTGAAGCGCCTAGAAACGATCGGCCACAGCGGCCGGCAGCACACTATCCCATGTATATTAAGCATAGTATAAAATAACAACATAGGTCATCGCCTCCTATTTCTGGAAACACAATATCCTGCTACCATTTTGTCCACAGTATCTACTCCTCCTTTGATGCGATTATAATCAATAATGTTAGCTGGCTTCCCTATTTCGGGATCGATATCATCTGTAACGCACATTGGTGATTGGAGTATCACTGAAAGATATTTCATTTTTCTTTGTTGAGCATGAGACAAGAGAAAGGCTGGGTTCTTAGAGGAATAAATGCATCCGTGATCGTCGTTTTATTGTTCCAAAGAGTGCCTAGAACGCCAATTTTTGCTCTAATATGTCTTCCGCTTGTTGGCACTTCGTGTACCAATAGTCGTGGTCTCATTTTTGCGTGTAACTTTTATATCGCGGACAAGCCTTTTTACAATTTCTATTCGGATGTTTGATGCTTGAAATAGACCAGCTGGCTGCTTTTCGACATAGTTGCTTTCCCACATGCACTTCAATATCAGTGGCGTAAAAACTACACTATTCGCATTAAAATTGCTACATCATGAAGATGACATGCTACAGATGCGAAATTTAACCGAAAGGAAGAAGATGCTGTGATATAAAAATGATTAGCTTTTCAGAGCATTCACACAAGTTTGGCGCCGGTGGCGACACCTACAACGTGTTGACATGAGGAAAGTTTTCAACCGATTTGTCATACACAAACAGCAGTTGACCGGCGTTGCCAGGTGAAACGATGTTGTGATGCCTCGTGTAAGGAGGAGAAATGCGTACCATCACGTTTCCGACTTTGATAAAGGTCGGATTGTAGCCTATCGCGATTGCGGTTTATCGTATCGCGACATGGCTCCTCGCGTTCAACGAGATCTAATGACTCTTGGCAGAATATGGAATCTGTGGGTTCAGGAGGGTAATATGGAACGCCGTGCTGGATCCCAACATCCTCGTATCACTAGCAGTCGAGATGTCAAGCATCTTATCCGCATGGCTGTAACGGATCGTGCAGCCACGTCTCGATCCCTGAGCCCACAGATGGGGACGTTTGCAAGACAACAACCATCTGCACGAATATATCGGCGACGTTTGCAGCAGCATGGACTATCAGCTCGGAGACCATGGCTGCGGATACTCTTGACGCAGTATCACAGACAGGAGCGCCTGCGATGGTGTACTCAACAACGAACCTAGGTGCACGAATGGCAAAACGTCATTTTTTCGTATGAATCCGGGTTCTGTTTACAGCATCATGACGGTCGCATCCGTGTTTGGCGACATCGCAGTGAACGCACATTTGAAGCGTGTATACGTGATCGCCATACTGGCGTATCACCTGGCGTGATGGTATGGGGTGCCACTGGTAACACGTCTCGGTCACCTCTTATTCTCATTGACGGCACTTTGAACAGTGGACGTTACATTTCAGATGTGTTACGACCCGTGGTTCTGCCCTTCATTCGATCCCAGCGAAACCCTACATTTCAGCAGGATAATGCACGACCGCATGTTGCTGGTTCTATACGGGCCTTTCTGGGTACAGAAAATTTTCTACTGCTGCCCTGGCCAGCAAATTCTCCAGATCTCTCACCAATTGAAAACGTCTGGTCAATGGTGACCGAGCAACTGGCGCGCCACAATACGCCAGTCACTTCTCTAGATGAACTGTGATATCGTGTTGAAGCTGCATGGGCAGCTGTACCTTTACTCGCCATCCAAGCTCTGTTTGACTCAATGAACAGGCGTATCGAGGCCGTTATTACTGCCAGAGGTGGTTGTTCTGGGTACTGATTTCTCAGGATCTATGCACCCAAATTGCGTGAAAATGTAATCACATGTCAGTTCTAGTGTAATATATTTGTCGAATGAATACCCGTTTATCATCTGCATTTCTTCTTGGTGTAGCAATTTTAATGGCCAGTAGCGTATTTGTGTCACACTGGTAAATAGCAACTCTCGTATTTGGCGGTTTGGATGGTACATACTGAATCCAGGAGCAGTGGCTCCTAAATCCAACCAACATTTCGTCATTCGTCACATATTCAGCACGTAAATAGAATCGTTTCAGTGTATTTGTAAAGGTATGTAAAAACTAATTTGTCAAGTTTTTTTTTTTCATTCATTTTGAGTGAAACCGCATCAAACCTCTTTCGACGCACTACAAATAGAGATATTTTATAGGTCCTTGGGGCCCTGAAAATACCGTCTGACTCCCAAATCTGTTTTACACTGAAATGTTGAATTTTCTTTATACCAATCAAAAATTAAACACGGAATAGTGCCATAATTTCACATGTGTCTGTAACTTTACAATCTCTTGTACCTTCGTAGTTTATTCTAAGGTTGTCAATACATGTAATTCCTCTTGGTATGTTGTACTATCATATCTACCTTATTACTATCAAAAAGCTTGAAAAACGCATTAGTTTCATTAGAAATATTGTTTGAATACGTTATGAGACGGGTTGAAACTTTTATAATTATTTTTGATCAGGTTTTTTTCTCAGAGGCTGGTTTATTACTTCATTCTGACATTTTGTCTTTTCCTAAGGAAAACCTAATTTCTGAACTTACGTTTGTCTTTAAGTGCGGAGTTTAGTTTCTTGGTATCGCTCGCTAAAATGAACTTCGCTTTCAGCTAGCTCAGCAAGATTTATTCCAAGTCTCTTGGCTTCGTCAAGTTCTTGAAGGTATGCAGGTATGTCTTCGAGCTTCATACAGTCTTTGGATCTATAAACAATTAGATAAAAATCGCTAATTCTTGGCTAACGCCTCTTACACCGCGAAAACTATTTGAGGTTATTACTTATGTATTTTTCGAACCTTGTAATAAACACTGTCATGAGAAGGTACTTTTACGGTTAGATTCTTTGCTTAGCTGAAGTGGCAATGGTACATGCGTTTAAAATTGTCAGAAAGAAACAAATATGTGGGGGTGCGCGTGGTACGAATTTCCTTGAGAAACAACGCAATACTGAACGGCTGTGAGTCGAGAAGGGAGGATAGAGAGAGGTAGAGAGAGGGGAGGGGGGCTGGTAAACAAATACCTAAGGCTGCCATGTCGCTGGGCTGTGCGTTACAATGCAACACGACGATATCCCGCAAAGGAGTACTCAGTATTCAAATACGCCTACTCGGATGTCAAAATATGTGTAGCCTGCATCTGTCTGACCGTTTATTAGAGTATCGTGTAAAAGTCTGACGTACAGTAAACTAGTGAAAAACTTTTTGTTTATTTCATTAACAATGTTAACCAATGACTTGTCTTGATAGCCGGCCGCGGTGGTCTAGCGGTTCTAGGCGCTCAGTCCGGAACCGCGCGACTGCTACGGTCGCAGGTTTGAATCCTGCCTCGGGCATGGATGTGTGTGATGTCCTTAGGTTTGTTAGGTTTAACCCTAAGTTCTTGGGGACTGATGACCACAGATGTTAAGTCCCATAGTGCTCAGAGCCATTTTGGTCTTGATACATGGTGGCCAGAAACAGTCTGAAAAGCTTGTAAGGATGTAGCACGTTAGGTAAGAGAAATAACTGTTAAGAAAAAATACGTTACGCCGAATCCCACTTAACAATATGGCACCGTTGAACTACTGTAGAAGTAGGCAGGGACTTGACGCTCAGCTGGTGAACCGCTGTAGAAGTCGAGAGTGATCTGCGCCGCTCAGCCGGTGGACAGCTGTAACAGTTCCGCCCCCCCCCCCCCCCCCTGCTGTTCCTCCCCTTCACTACGCTCGACTTTCCTGTAAGTTTGACTTATGCGGCATGTAGCGGCTGTTGCGGAAAACGGCAGGTAGCAGCATAGTCAGTAGATAGCAGGGGCATTCTGTTTCAAAGCGTAGTTTTAGCTTTTGCTTAACTTCTGATTTTAAACCCTGTATCAGTTCTGTAAGGACCTGTTGAGCACCTCACTTAGTTGTGCTGTAAGGAATGTAATACAATACTGTGAGCCTTCCTCTCCATCCAGGTTTATCATTTACACAAGAATTTATGTGCGACGAAATTGGCGTAATGTAATGAACTGAAATGTAATGTAAACCAAATGTACCGGGTGATCAAAAAGTCAGTATAAATTTGAAAACTTAATAAACCACGGAATAATGAAGATAGATAGTTAAAAATTGACACACATGCTTGGAATGACATGGGGTTTTATTAGAACCAAAAAAAAAGTGTCTGACAGATGGCGCTGGACAGCAAAACGTCAGTGAATGCGCATGACAATCGTGTATAAAAGGAGCTGTAATGAGAGGGAGAATCAGATGCGCCAGCAGTCGCAGCATGTTGATGTTACCTGAAAAGACGGTTTTAGTGAAGCTGTATTATCACGATGGGGACTGTGCTAGTTCAGTGCTACGATCCTATCGCCTTAGGAAGTGGATTCGAACGGGTAAAGGTCCGTTGACAAACGCAGCTGTGGCGAGAATGATTTCGAAGTTCGAACCCACGGGTTGTTTAGACGATAGACCCCGTGGTGGCCGACCGAGCACAAGGCGTAATGCTGCTAAGACAGTTCAGGAAGAAATGGAGACTGTAGCGGGTTCGTCTATGCACGGGGAAGTCAGCGCTCGTGCAGTCGCACGTAGCACCGGCATTCCATACACTACTGTTTGATTGGCATTTAGGCGTACCCTCCGATGCTATCCGTACAAAATCCATCGGCATCATGAACTGTTTCCTGGCAATTTAGTAAAGCGGGGGGCATTTGCGGTGTGGGCGTCTCAAAAGATGGTGGAAGATGACGATTGGTTGAGTAACGTGTTGTGGACCGACGAAGTTCATTTCACGCTCCGAGGGTCTGTCAACGCCCACAACTGCAGAATTTGGGCTACCGAAAATCCTAGAACTGTCGTGGAAACTCCATTGGACGACGAGAAAGTCACGGTGTGAGTTGGTTTACGACATCTACCGTTATCGGGCCTTTTTTCTTCGAGGAAATGCGTGATTCTGGTTTTGTAACTGCTACCGTGACGGGTGAGAGGTACGCCGATATGTTACAGAATCGCATCATCCCCAGCCTGGCTGATAAACACCTGCTGGAAAGTACGATGTTTATGCAGGATGGCGCTCCACCCCATATTGCTAGACGCGTGAAAGATCTCTTGCGCGCGTCGTTCGGTGATGATCGTGTGCTCAGCCGCCACTTTCGTCATGCTTGGCCTCCCGGGTCCCCAGGCCTCAGTCCGTGCGATTATTGGCTTTGGGGTTACCTGAAGTCGCAAGTGTATCGTGTTCGACCGACATCTCTAGGGATGCTGATAGACAACATCCGACGCCAATGCCTCACCATAACCCCGGACATGCTTTACAGTGCTGTTCACAACATTATTCCTCGACTACAGCTATTGTTGAGGAATGATGGTGGACATATTGAACATTTCCTGTAAAGAACATCATCTTTGCTTTGTCTTACTTTGTTACGCTAATTATTGCTATTCTGATCAGATAAAGCGCCATCTGTCGGACATTTTTTGAACTTGTTAATTTTTTGGTTCTAATAAAACCCCATGTCATTCCAAGCTTGTGTGTCAATTTGTACCTCTCTATCTACATTATTCCGTGATTTATTGTTTTAAAATTTATACTGACTTTTTGATCACCCGGTAAATAAAAAAATATGGTACATGTTATAACAGCAGGAACATTATTTAATAATAAATCAGCCACACCAAGAGTCCTCTGTCCAGAACCACGGATCTGGTTGCAGGTACGATGAAATTACGCGAACTAAGAGATCCAAAACAACATTTTTATTCAAAATGAAGATCAAAACGACCTGAATATATGTATCAATGTTTTCCAAATAAGTGTACAATATAAAATCTTATATTGTGAGTAAACTGCGAGTGTGAAAGCAGAGACTGGGAGATACGAGGGTGACCGGAAAACCTCGATGTACAGCGTGCTTGCCCAGGCAAGACTCAAAAGATAACATACGAATTTATAGTAGAGAAAAATCCCCCTCACAAATGGAGGCCATGCTGACTAGCAACGTGGCAAAGAGCAGCATCACTCCAGCTGCAAGTGCATTCTGTTCCAAGTGCAGCACTTAATAAAAAAGTTGAGGCAACTTTCGCTTATTTACGAAGAACAGCTGCCTGAGAAGTCTTGCAGCATCTGATTGTGTCTCTCTGCGGTCTGCCCGTTTGTTTACAAGTGAGCACTGTGCGTCGGCAGACGTCTAGATACCCCGGTCCGCTTCTGAGAATATTGCGGCTTACTGCGGCCAACCTCAGAGACGGCGAGTGCCCTTTGTCTGGTCTGGGAGCGCTGGACGTCATGTGGGTGCGGCCATCTCCGTGTGACGTCACCTCGCCTCGTCTCACCTCATCACAAAAGGCGCATGGGCGGACGACTCAAAGGATGGGAGTTCGTCTGCCTGCACGTCCCTCCTACACATAGACCGTACTTCTGCATAGTCGGTAGCGCGCACACAAAGACTGGGTTCAGAGACAACTTCGGCGTTCAGTTTCGCCGTGACATGACAATTGCACGTGCCGCGGCGTGGGACGCATCGTTCTGTTGCTCCACTGCTAGAAGCGAGTCCTCCTCTGCCAGTAGAGAGTAAGCTATCGTGCGAGCAGTGTGCAGTAGTTAAGCCCCTAGGTGCCTATTCAGGGGAAAACGTATGCAGTATTTTTCACCACACTACAAAATTCGTGTACCTGCTGTTGTTCCCCGAACGTAATTGTGGAAACCGCTACCGAGTGCTCACGTAACTGTCTACTAGGAATAATTTACCGACAAAATACTGCGCTGGTTCCAGTGGCTGTGCGACAGCAGACTGTGAAACGAGAAACCACTATGGATCACAGTATAGGGTTCGAGCTTTTTCTAGAATTATAGTTATTTATTAATTCATCCGCTTCTTAACCCTGCTCAGATTTGGTCTTTCAGATAATTTCCTAAACAGCACACGTTTTGAAATGGTGTTTCGTTTTTCTCTACTAGACAGTTCAAGAGGTTACCCTAAAGTCGTAACACAACACGTGTATCCCACATTAATCCATAGAAATCCAACTGCTAAATGGTTCAAATGGCTCTGAGCACTATGGGACTCAACTGCTGAGGTCATTAGTCCCCTAGAACTTAGAACTAGTTAAACCTAACGAACCTAAGGACATCACAAACATCCATGCCCGAGGCAGGATTCGAACCTGCGACCGTAGCGGTCTTGCGGTTCCAGACTGCAGCGCCTTTAACCGCACGGCCACTTCGGCCGGCAATCCAACTGCTGATCGAGATTTTAACATTCGAAGCGTGCTGTGCAAATAAAGGAACAGTAAGTGGTAACTGTAAACTTGCAGTTTCAATCAATAACAGACACTGTAAAGCTTCACCAAAAATATTTGCCTTTAAAGTCATACTACACATTTTATAGTTTAAGTGACAATTCATAGCCAGCCGCGGTGGCCGAGCGGTTCTAGGCGCTTCAGTCCGGAACCGTGCGACTGCTACGGTCGCAGGTTCGAATCCAGCCTCGGGCATGGATGTGTGTGATGTCCTTAGGTTAGTTAGGTTTAAGTAGTTCTAAGTTCTAGGGGACTGATGACCTCAGATGTTAAGTCCCATAGTGCTCAGAGCCATTTGAACCATTTGACAATTGATGACAACAGTTCATAGTTTATAACAGAGTCTCTATAATAACTATCTTATTTAAAATTACTTCAATGTGAGCATAAAGTCTTCACATAACAAGAAATAAGTATTACTCAGGAACTTTACTAGGCACATGATAGCTCAACTCATGATTACTCTCCCGAAGTTTTCCTTTTTTTCCTTTTTTTCACATACTGTCTTAACTCACGAAGTTCTTATGGACGCACTTCCACATGCCTCTGAAAGCATTTGAGTTAGAAAACATAACTCCATTCTGGGTTCAGGGGTGTGGGACTGCGGCTGGTCGATGCTGTTATATTGATATTGTTTTATTAGGCAACTAGTTTCGACGTTCAAACCACGTCATCTTCAGGCCTATTTCATGCATGACACCATGTGGCGCTCGTGCATTTGTAAGACAAGGGACCAATACTCTTATCTGGTTCCGTCTGTATCCGAACTTCATGAGCATGTATCCTCTTTCAAACATACGACGGCAATAGTTGATGTTGTGTGAAGAGCAAACATGCTCAGAGGTTTGAATATCTACGGAACAAGATAAAAGTTTTGGTGCCTTTTCTTATAAATGCACGTGTGGTGCCAGGAGTCATCCATGTGACAGGCCTGAAGATAACGTGATTGGAAAGTCGAAACTGGTTACCTAGAAAAACAACGTCAATGTAACGTCTGTTGATATGGCATTACTACATTGCGTTTGATTTATTCTCCCTCTCTCTTTCCCACCCTCTCCCTCACTCTCTCTATCTCTCTCTTTTCCTTTTTTTCTTTATTTCTTGTTACAAGTAGCGTGATTTTAGGACAGCTGCTGACACAGCGGAGTGTACGCAAGAGAAATAGCAATGTGTTACATATTCGTGAATGGAAGGATCAGTCGGTAGGAGTGGTCCCACATCATGACCACCACATTCATCAGATATAATAATCTTGACCTTTTCCTTGTGGTGTGCCTTTAAGGATAAAGTCTTCACTTCATCAGGTCTTGATGAGCAAACGCTTACGGCACGAATACTAGATGTTGTAGATGCGTTGGTGGACGAAGTGTTGGCAACGAAATAGAGAGAAATTATCATCTAGACGTTCTAGGGAGACGAACGGAGTACATCTGAAGCATGTCCACAAAAAAACTATGTGAGTTAAGCTACCATTTGCATCAAACCGCATAGCTGCATATAGCGTAGTTCCTTATAAGTAAATTTTTGTGATCAAGGAAGGACTTAATGCACATCATACATATTACAATCAAAGTCAGTGTCGTCGTAACTGCCGTCTGCTTCACGTCTGCTGTGCAGCGAGCTACGTTAATTTAAATATTAACTGTATTTTTCTTATTTGTCACTTCTTCTTCCGTGTGTTTTTGCTTTTGGAAGCTTTAATTGTCGAGTGCTAGTAATAGTGTTCCATAGCTTTCGTTTTTGTTTTGAATACAGTCAGAGAGTCCCTTTAGTCAGCCATACATCCAGTAGAGCTAGTGCTTGTTTTGAATACAGTCCAGAGACAGTGTAATGTCCCCACAGCAAATACCCTCTACCACGCACCAATTAATCATTTTCAATCAAACCATCCACATTCATTCACTTTGGAAACGTTATCTGATCTGATTTTCTCGTAATATATGCGGCGACAGCGCGTCGACGCCAAAGTATTTTCTAGTGCATTTATTCTTTGAAATAACACAGATGCATATATGCATTCTCCATGGTTGTTAGAGTGGTAACTAGGACAGCTTCTGGAGTATCTGTTGAGGGATTGACGTGTTTCTGAGAGATACATATTCTGCTTTTCCTCTCGCTAAAGCGAACCAATTAACATTTGTGCCGCCAGCGGTTTCTTTGAAGAGAAAGAGACTGTAAAAGGAAAATAATTAAGGCGTGGAATCACCGGAGATCTGTACATGTAATGGAGATGGATTTAATACACAATTTCCTCCATAAATAAGGTTTGTGACTTTTTTGTTCTGGAGTGAATGAACGAATGAGTTTCTTCTGAAGCATTTGATGATCACGTTGGCCCTGTAATTAGTGGGGAAGTTTCAGCTGTGTCGAAGAGAGCCTGCAATCACTGAGTCTGTGTTAAATCGTCCAAAAAGGCTTCGTACACATCTGGAATTCACAATCTTTCGTAAAAGGAACAAATTGTCCAAACGATTGATTCTCCCGACTGGCTGCAGTGTTTAACAGTAATAATAATTGTAAAGATCTCTTACAGCAAGCCAGCCGCTGATTACCAAGACGAAGGACTCCACCAAAAATCCTATTTGGCTGATTTCACGTAATGAAATAGTATATTAAAAACTGTACATAGATAAAGGAGAGAAAGAGAGAGAGCGAATGAAAATAGAGATACAAAATTGTTGAGGCTTTCGTGGCCACTTGTTGACAAACTGCCTATTGGCTTCTGTCTCGGGTTCTTCGGCCGACGTTCATCTAATGATTTTTCTGACGTTTCGCCAGCACGAGTGGCTGGCATTGTCAAAGCTTCACCCTCCATTGCCGGTGGTGAACTGGAGCCGAGCTCGCGGGCGCAGACTATATGTACCTGGCGCGCCAACGTCCGAGGGCTTCTCCGCGGTCATTTCCGGTGCGGTTCTCCTCTTGCTACCTGCGACGGTCGTTCGCTGCAGTACGGGAAGCCAGGATCCGTTGACCTTAAGGCTTTCCTCTTTCTTGTTCAAACTGTTCGCGTGTTTTTGTATTTCTACAGCTTCTCTGAACAAGCGCGTGTGATAGTGGTTCTCTACAGCCAGAACTTCCGTGTCGGCGAATTTTATTACGTGGTCGGTCTCATTCAGTGCGTGTTCTGCCACGGCCGATTTCTCCACCTGCCCCAACCTGCAATGTCGCTTATGCTCCTTGATCCTGGTGTTAATGGATCGTCCAGTCATCCCGACATAAACTTTTCCGCATGTGCATGGTATGCGGTATATTCCCGACATTGAAAGTGGGTCTCTTTTCTCCTTCGCCGATCTAAGACACTCTTTGATCTTCCTTGTCGGTTTGAAGATCGTCTTTACGCCATGTTTGCGCAATATACGGCCGATTCTGTCCGTCACTCTGGGAATGTATGGCAGAAAGGCCGTACCCGACATTTCTTTTTCTGGTTCCTTACTTCGCCGAGTGTTTGGCTCAGTTACACTTCTAATATAATTTGTGGAGTACCCATTGCTCCTCAGGACTGTTTCCCGGTGTTGCATTTCTCGTTTGAGGTGTTGCGGCTCACATATTCGTCCTGCTCTCGTTGCGAGCGTACTAATCATGCCCCTTTTCTGGCTCGGGTGGTGGTTTGACAGTTTGTGCAGGTATCGGTCCGTGTGAGTCGGTTTTCGATACACGCTGTGTCCCAGGTTTTCGCCGTCCCTTGTGACCAGCACATCTAGAAATGGCAGTTTCTTGTCCTTTTCTACTTCCTAAGACACTTGAACAGCCTCCATGCCAACATAACATTTACCATGGAAGTAGAAAAGGACAAGAAACTGCCATTTCTAGATGTGCTGGTCACAAGGGACGGCGAAAACCTGGGACACAGCGTGTATCGAAAACCGACTCACACGGACCGATACCTGCACAAACTGTCAAACCACCACCCGAGCCAGAATAGGGGCATGATTAGTACGCTCGCAACGAGAGCAGGACGAATATGTGAGCCGCAACACCTCAAACGAGAAATGCAACACCTGGAAACAGTCCTGAGGAGCAATGGGTACTCCACAAATTATATTAGAAGTGTAACTGAGCCAAACACTCGGCGAAGTAAGGAACCAGAAAAAGAAATGTCGGGTACGGCCTTTCTGCCATACATTCCCAGAGTGACGGACAGAATCGGCCGTATATTGCGCAAACATGGCGTAAAGACGATCTTCAAACCGACAAGGAAGATCAAAGAGTGTCTTAGATCGGCGAAGGAGAAAAGAGACCCACTTTCAATGTCGGGAATATACCGCATACCATGCACATGCGGAAAAGTTTATGTCGGGATGACTGGACGATCCATTAACACCAGGATCAAGGAGCATAAGCGACATTGCAGGTTGGGGCAGGTGGAGAAATCGGCCGTGGCAGAACACGCACTGAATGAGACCGACCACGTAATAAAATTCGCCGACACGGAAGTTCTGGCTGTAGAGAACCACTATCACACGCGCTTGTTCAGAGAAGCTGTAGAAATACAAAAACACGCGAACAGTTTGAACAAGAAAGAGGAAAGCCTTAAGGTCAACGGATCCTGGCTTCCCGTACTGCAGCGAACGACCGTCGCAGATAGCAAGAGGAGAACCGCACCGGAAATGACCGCGGAGAAGCCCTCGGACGTTGGCGCGCCAGGTACATATAGTCTGCGCCCGCGCCCTGACTTTTGTACCCTTGTACTTTTGTTTTTATATTTCTAATTTCATCTCTACCACTAGCTCCATCTCTAAATCTCTAATTCTATTTGACTTCTACAGCTTAAAAATTGTAAAAATTGTAATTAGTCTGTAAGATAACAAAACAATTGTAAATTGCCAAACTCTATTTTAGGAAAACAGTAACTAGTATGTAAGTTAGCATTAAGTACAAAATAAATACAGAAAAGAAAAAAATGTAATACCCTCATCTCTGGCCCCAATAGAGCAACAAGCTCTCCAGCGGCCCATCCGCCTCCCTTCAGGAGCGGAAATGAATAGTATAAAAAAAAAATAAAATAAAATAAAAAAAAATAAAAAAAAATAAAAAAAAATAAAAAAAAAGCTCGGCTCCAGTTCACCACCGGCAATGGAGGGTGAAGCTTTGACAATGCCAGCCACTCGTGCTGGCGAAACGTCAGAAAAATCATTAGATGAACGTCGGCCGAAGAACCCGAGACAGAAGCCAATAGGCAGTTTGTCAAAATAGAGATAATACTAATAATCCTCCATTAGTCTAATTTTTCGCCTGTCTTATCACGGATCAGCCAAGAACTGGGAGGGCCTTACTTTACTGTATAGATTTATGTGTGAAGCGATCTTAAAGGCGACAGATACACGTCTATACAGACAAGACTTTACACAGAGATAGCGGCTAGCTGCATTCATCATCTATTCTTAGATAAAGAGACTGCAACTTATTATCCGAACATTAAAATGTTAAAATGGCCAATCCGTGACAGGACACGTTTTTAGACGTTGCTAAAATAATTTTGTTCTCTGTTTCATGTCAACTACGACGAGCTAACCTAACTGACGCTTGGAAAAGAGAGGAAAGACTCGCATTTATATGGTTTTAACTAGGGCAATGTTTAAGATGAGTCAAGCAGAGGAAAGCAGCACGCATCACCCTTCAGCTGTTAGCACTGATAATAATGAAGCAGTAAGAAGTGTTGTAGGACCGATGGCTACACATAGCGCAACAGAACGCCCTGTAGTCACGGCTGGAGGTGTAACAGCAAGTACACAGCAGGGATTAGATCCATTGGTAATTATCATGAGACAGATGCAGATGATAACCGAGAGCATAAATACTTCAAAAACCGACATTAATGCGAAATTGGCCTCAGTTACTGAAGGGCAAAATGATTTGAATACGAAATTAGTCTCAGTTACTGAAGGACAGGAAAATCTGAAAACCGACATTAACGCGAAATTAGCCTGAGTTACTGAAGGGCACGAAAATCTGAAAACCGACTTTAACGCAAAATTAGCCTGAGTTACTGAAGGGCAGGAAAATCTGAAAACCGACATTAACGCGAAATTAGCCTGAGTTACTGAAGGGCAGGAAAATCTGAAAACCGACATTAACGCGAAATTAGCCTGAGTTACTGAAGGGCAGGAAAATCTGAAAACCGACATTAACGCGAAATTAGCCTGAGTTACTGAAGGGCAGGAAAATCTGAAAACTGACATTAACGCGAAATTAGCCTGAGTTACTGAAGGGCAGGAAAATCTGAAAACCGACATTAACGGGAAATTAGCCTGAGTTACTGAAGGGCAGGAAAATCTGAAAACCGAAATTAACGCGAAATTAGCCTCAGTTACTGAAGGGCGGAAAATCTGAAAAACCGGGCAGGAAAATCTGAAAATCGATATTAAAGTACGATTAGTGACAGTCACTCAAATTCAAGAAGAGATGAAATTAGTCCAGACTGAGATTAAGCAGCAGTCTAGTTTTTCCGAATTAGAGCAGCGGATAGAGGCGAAGACCAAGGAACTCAAAGATCAGGGCGAAGAGGCGGAACGAAAATTAACTGCACAAATAGACTTGGTGAAAGCACAATGTGAGGAATCTACTCACCGCGTACGTGTCGAAATGAAGGAGTATGTGTCTATTAAGATAGATACTGTACGGGAACAAGTGGAAAAGGTTTCGCAATTAGTACAAAAGCAAGACGCCATGTCATGTGCAATTGCGCAACTTACTGAATTGGCACGTACACAGACTAACCTAAAGGAAAGCGTTGAACATTTGACAGAGCGTCAAGACGTTATAGACCACCAAATTAACGTATTTACGGGTAAATTATCCGAAATCACATTAGAAAACAAAAGGCTAATGTGTGGAAACGTTGAGCAAAATGTTAAGGCAGCATTCCAGAGTTTATCTGGCAAAGAGGAAGAGAATTTGTTTGCGAAAGGACTTGAGCAGGTGCGACAGCAGTTAGGTGCTGATTTGGAGCATTGGAAAGAAACGATAGAAGAGTCGATGCGCGTTTCACAACAAAGCTCAGAACAAATGAATACAGGGCAGCACCAGAAGTTGGCAGCGACTATAGAGCCAGTTACTGCCCATTCGCACACAATACCGACTTGTGCAAGTAATTCAAACATTAAATTGCCACAAGCTGGTTGTTCGCGTGAATTCGTATCTAACGGAAATTACTAAAGCCTTTACCATGCCGAAGAAAAAATGATAAAGCATCGGCAATTCCAGATTTTTAACCCTGACAAAAGGGTGGTCCATGAAATTGTTTTTAATCGAAGTTTCAGAGGAGTGCTACCCAGAAAATGGTCGGAGTGGCAGAAGATCAGTTTTGTTACAGGATATATACAAGGTTCGGGGGCGATCTGGGCCTCGGACATGACTTCTGTTTGCCCGACATATGACAATTTTGAGAAGGCGTTTTTAGCAAAGTTCTGGTCAGAAGGGGTACAGGAACCCCTAAGGCAGGAGGTGCTCTACCCAGAGCCTTTCTCCGTTTCGAAAGGAAGCCTTAGAAGGTATTTCGAAAAATATATAAATAAAACGAGATACTGGGACAGACCCATGCCCTTGCCAGACATAATAAACATACTTAAGGCAAGAATACCAACTAGCATCCGGAATCAATTGATTTACGGCAACGACAAAGACTTGGAGTCGTTCCTCACGACGTTAGACCATATAGCTATTATCGAAGAAAACAACCAGAAAGCCCGTGATAACAGATTCCAATACAGGGCGATAGAACTTGGGCCAAACGGTAGGCAAGGTGGAAGTATGGGTTATACAAATGGCGATCAATCGACACTTAGAAGGAATGAGCAGAGATCGTTAAATAATGGAGGAACCTCTCAAAATCTCAATAGTAATCCCGGCAATGTAGGGTCCCCCTTAATAGGTCAGGCGTGCACTACACGCAGGAAGCGGCTACAGGGGTAGCGGAGAACGTGTGGAGTGCACATGTGGATTTTTTGGGTTAGAGAATTCCCTCCCTAGGCCCGCCAAGACGGCCCCGGAGACGCGGCAAGGTAGGAGTAAGCAAAATGCAACAGGGAATAACAATGTTAATGTGCTAATAGTAAACTGTAGGAGCGTCAATAGAAAGGTCCCAGAACTGCTCTCATTAATAAACGGTCACAACGCCCATATAGTACTAGGGACAGAAAGTTGGCTGAAAACCAGATGTAAACAGTAATGAAATCCTAAACTCAGATTGGAATGTATGCCGCAGAGACAGGCTGGACAGTGAAGGAGTGGCATGTTTATAGCGATAAGATGTGCAATAGTATCGAAGGAAATTGACGGAGATCCGATATGTGAAATAATTTGGGTGAAGGTCACGGTTAAAACAGGCTCAGACATGGTAATTGGATGTCTCTATAGGCCCCCTGGGTCAGTAGCTGTTTTGGCTGAGCACCTGAAGGATAATTTGGAAAATATTTCGAGTAGATTTCCCCACCATGTTATAGTTCTGGGTGGAGATTTTAATTTGCCGGATATAGACTGGGAGACTCAAACGTTCATAACGGGTGGCAGGGACAAATAATCCAGTGAAATTTTTTTAAGTGCTTTATCTGAAAACTACCTTGAGCAGTTAAACAGAGAACCAACTCGTGGAGATAACATATTAGACCTTCTGGTGACAAACAGACCCGAACTATTTGAAACAGTTAACGCAGAACAGGGAATCAGCGATCATAAAGCGGTTACTGCATCGATGATTTCAGCCGTAAATAGAAATATTAAAAAAGGTAGGAAGATTTTTCTGTTTAGCAAAAGTGACAAAAATCAGATTTCAGAGTACCTGACGGCTCAACACAAAAGTTTTTTCTCAAGTACAGATCGTGTTGAAAACCATCGTACAATATGCGTTAGATTATGTGCCAAGCAAGATCGTAAGAGATGGAAAAGAGCCACCGTGGTACAACAACCGAGTTAGCAAACTGCTGCGGAAGCAAAGGGAACTTCACAGCTAACATAAACATAGCCAAAGCCTTGCAGACAAACAAAAAATACGCGAAGCGAAATGTAGTGTGAGGAGGGCTATGCGAGAGGCGTTCAATGAATTCGAAAGTAATGTTCTATGTACTAACTTGGCAGAAAATCCTAAGAAATTTTGGTCTTCAGTTAAAGCGGTAGGTGGATCAAAACAAAATGTCCAGACACTCCGTGACCAAAATGGTACTGAAACAGGATGACAAACTAAAGGCCGAATACTAAATGTCTTTTTCCAAAGCAGTTTCACAGAGGAAGACTGCACTGTAGTTCCTTCTCTAGATTGTCCCACAGATGAAAAAATTGTAGATATCGAAATAGACGACAGAGGGATAGAGAAACAATTAAAATCGCTCAAAAGAGGAAAGACCGCCGGACCTTATAGGATACCAGTTCGATTTTACACAGAGTACGCGAAGGAACTTGCCCCCCTTCTTGCAGCGGTGTACCGTGGGTCTCTAGAAGAGCGTAGCGTTCCAAAGGATTGGAAAAGGGCACAGGTCATCCCCGTTTTCAAGAAGGGACGTCGAACAGATGTGCAGAACTATAGACCTATATCTCTAACGTCGATCAGTTGTAGAATTTTGGAACACATATTATGTTCGAGTATAATGACTTTTCTGGAGACTACAAACCTACTCTGTAGGAATCAGCATGGGTTTCGAAAAAGACGATCGTGTGAAACCCAGCTCGCGCTATTCGTCCACGAGACTCAGAGGGCCATAGACACGGGTTCCCAGGTAGATGCCGTGTTTCTTGACTTCCGCAAGGCGTTCGATACAGTTCCCCCACAGTCGTTTAATGAACAAAGTAAGAGCATATGGACTATCAGACCAATTGTGTGGATAGATTAAAGAGTTCCTAGGTAACAGAACGCAGCATGTCATTCTCAATGGAGAGTGTAAGAGTTCCGAGCAGATGTAATTTCGATGTATTGCTCATACGCTGCCTGCGATATGCAAGGTCTCTGACCAGAGAGCAGTGCTGACTGCAGTAGGAACTGTGTAGCTGTAGCAGTAAGTTGTTGCTAGTCTGGAGTCTGCTCTCGTCTGGTGTATCGTGTTGGCTGGCCCGGTCGCGGTGCAGCGATGTCGGAGCCTGAGTATTAATGTATAAGGTAAAAAGCAGCCTCGCGAATATGTTGTAATGTTATCTCAAGTCCCATATAAATGTTTTAAAAATCTCGTAATAATAATCTTTCTCATAAAAAGTGACTTTTAACAACCATTCATTTCAATTTAAAGAATTTACTAATTTCTCCCATCCATGATCATCCCGATTATTGCAATAGAAAAATCAGTTGCTTCCTTTCATAAATGACAGATAGGTCGGCCAGCATTGCACAGAGCTGTGCCGGAAAGATTTATTGTAAGAGCAGATATATCCGGCGACTTCAGTGAGGTAAGAATTTTTCCTTTTTTTATTCAGAATGATCTTTCAGGGCCATGACGCAGCACTGCTGTCGTCCAAAATTCACAGTGAATTATTGAAAAGTCATAAGTGAGCGACAATTTAATTGAGAGGTTAGTTACATTGTTTTATCACCAGGTTATCGAATTCATTTTTTATTGGGACATTACACTGAATGTGAACGACATAATTATAATTTTTACTGTTGAGATGTTTAGGAATTTTTCTGTTTTGAGGTTACGCTAAATGTGAATGAATTTTTAGCTTAGATTAAATCAGAAAGAATTTTATGTGGAGGTTAATTTGAAAAGAATTTTGTAGGGAAGTTACAAATGAGAAAGAATTTTTGTGGGGAGGTTACACTGTGAAAGAATTTTGTTTTGAGGTTACACTAAATTAGAATCATATTCACATTACTTAAATATATTTTATGGGGAGGTTACAAGAGAAGTCCATCGAAGTAAGAGTGATTTCAGGTGTGCCGCAGGGGAGTGTCGTAGGACCGTTGCTATTCACAATATACATGAATGACCTTGTGGATAACATCGGAAGTTCACTGAGGCTTTTTGCCGGTGATGCTGTGGTATATCGAGAGGTTGTAACAATAGAAAATTGTACTGAAATGCAGGAGGATCTGCAACGACTTCACGCATGGTGCAGGGAATGGCAACTGAATCTCAATGTAGACAAGTGTAATTTGCTGTGAATACATAGAAAGAAAGATCGTTTATCATTTAGCTACAATATAGCAGGTCAGTAACGAAGCAGTTAATTCCATAAATTATCTGGGAGTAGACATTAGGAGTGATTTAAAATGGAATGACGATTAAAATTAATCTTCAGTGAAGCAGATGCCAGACTGATTGGAGGAATCCTAAGGAAATGCAGTCCGAAAACAAAGGAAGTATGTTACGGTACACTTGTTCGCCCACTGCTTGAGTATTGCTCACCGGTGTGGGATCCGTACCAGATAGGGTTGATAGAAGAGATAGAGAGGATCCAACGGAGAGCAGCGCGCTTCGTTACAGGCTCATTTAGTAATCGCGAAAGCGTTGCGGAGATGATAGATAAACTCCAATGGAAGACTCTGCAGGAGAGACGTTCAGTAGCTCGGTACGGGCTTTTGGTGAAGTTTCGAGAACATACCTTCACCGAGGAGTCAAACAGTATATTGCTCTCTCCTACGTATATCTCGCGAAGAGACCATGAGGATAAAATCAGAGAGATTAGAGCCCACATAGAGGCATACCGACAATCCGACGAGACTGGAATAGAAGGGAGAACCGATAGAGGTACTCAAGGTACCCTCCGCCACACACCGTCAGGTGGCTTGCGGAGTATGGATGTAGATGTAGATGTAGAAAATATTCAAATAATGCGTGTATGCAGGCGTTTAAGTACTTAAGATTCTCGTTAGCTAAGGAAGCGTCAAATGGTTCAGATGGCTCTGAGCACTATGGGACTTAACATCTGTGGTCATCAGGCCCCTATAACTTAGAAATACTTAAACCGAACTACCCTAAGGACATCACACAACACCCTGTAATCACGAGGCAGAAAAAATCCCTGACCCCGCCGGGAATCGAACCCGGGAACCCGGGCGCGGGAAGCGAGAACGCCACCGCACGATCACGAGCTGCGGACGTAACTACTACAGATGCATTTACAAACATGTATTAAAGGCCACTGAAGATGCTTCATAAATAAAACAAGCGAAATGCATATGGCAAAAAGCAAACTGCCTTTCACTTACAAGGGAACCTCCCCATCGCACCCCCCTCAGATTTAGTTATAAGTTGGCACAGTGGATAGGCCTTGGTAAACTGAACACAGATCAATTGAGAAAACAGGAAGAAGTTGTGTGGAACTGTGAAGAAATAAGCAAAATATACAAACTGAGTAGTCCACGGGTCGCATAGGCAACATCATGGACAAAATGAGCTCAGGAGCGTCGTGGTCCCGTGGTAGCGTGAGCAGCTGCTGAACGAGAGGTCCTTGGTTTAAGTCTTCTCTCGAGTGAAAATTTTATTTTCTTTATTTTTGCATAGTTATTAGCTGTCCGTTCGTTCATTGACGTCTTTGTTCACTGTAATAAGTTTAGTGTCTGTGTTTTGCGACCGCATCGCAAAACCGTGCGATTAGTAGACGAAAGGACGTGCCTCTCCAATGGGAACCGAAAACATTTGATCGCAAGGTCATAGGTCAACCGATTCCTCCACAGGAAAACACATCTGATATATTCTATACGACACTGGTGACGGCATGTGCGTCACATGACAGGAATATGTTGTCGACCCACCTAACTTGTACACTTGGCGAAGTAGTAAAAAGATTCTTCTACCTTGCCCGATTTAGGTTTTCTTGTGGATGCGATAATCACTCCCAAAAAAGTGATGAAAACATAAGAGTTTCTCACATAAACTGAAAATAAAAAATTAAAGTTTTCACTCGACGGTAGACTTAAACCTACGATCTTTCGTTCCGCAGCTGCTCACGTTACCATGAGACCACGGCGCTCCTGCGTTCTCAGTCTCCTTGACATTGCATATCTTCCCATGAACTACTCAGTTTGTATATTTTGCTTATTTTTTCACAGTTCCACACAACTTCTTCCTGTTTTCTCAATTGATCTGTTTTCAGTTTTTCAAGGTCTATCCACTGTGCCAACTTATAACTAAATCTGAGGGGGGTGCGATGGGGAGGTTCCCTTGTTAGTTGCAATCCTGAAATATAACGTCATGAATTTTGAAGCAACTAAGGAACGACGGGAAACAGTTATATGAATTACAAAACGCGCAGAGACATTCCGACAATCATTCTCCCCGCGGTCCATACAAGAATGGAAGAAGTAAAAACCCTTCCAGCTGGTACCGTGTGACGTATACTCTGCCACGCACTTCTCAGTGGTTTGCAGAGTACAGCTGTAGATGCAGAAGCAGACGTAATTTACCGACACCAGAATACCTTGAACAGGATGGCCCAAATAAACGACCAATCTGTTCAAATGGTTCAAATGGCTCTGAGCACTATGGGACTTAGCATTTATGGTCATCAGTCCCGTAGAACCTAGAACTACTTAAACCTAACTAACCTAAGGACATCACACAACACCCAGTCATCACGAGGCAGAGAAAATCCCTGACCCTGCCGGGAATCGAACCCGGGAACCCGGGCGCGGGAAGCGAGAACGCTACCGCACGACCACGAGCTGCGGACACCAATCTGTTAACAATAACGGAATCTACTTCGTTTATTCCTCGTGTACTCGTATAATGCAGTTGTGTTTATGTATTCTTGAAAAGCTGTTGTTTCACAATGCAAAAAACATAGATCTGGATTGTTCATTCTTTCTTGAACAGTAATCACTGAACACACTGCATATGCTATACACACCAGCTCAGCAGACATCGCCGGCCGCGGTGCCCGAGCGGTTCTAGGCGCTTCAGTCCGGAACCGCGCGACTGCTACAGTCGCAGGTTCGAATCCTGCCTCGGGCATGGATGCGTGTAATGTCCTTAGGTTAGTTAGGTTTAAGTAGTTCTAAGTTCTAGGGGACTGATGACCTCCGATGTTAAGTCCCATAGTTCTCAGAGCCATTTGAACCATCAGCAGACATCACGACCCCAAGGATGATGTCTGTTTCCACCTTGTGTAACGCAATTTCCAATATGCTAGCTGTAGAACAGGTACGTGACATAGAGCTCGGAAAGAGGGTGACATGCTAGTCTCATCCATCGCTAAACTTTGGTGCACGGTTCTCCAAAAAAAAAAAAAAATTTACAGTATTTACTTTTTCTATGGAAGCACATTGCCTATTAATGAAAGTCACAAATTTCGAACAGTGCGAGGGAATGATTGCGAAGATTTATATGTACAATTCAATACACGTTGGTGTAACAAGAAGCATATATTTACGTACGAATTTTGTGTTTTACGTATCACTTCTGCTGTCAGCACTAGGCTGTTTGAGGTGATCACATGGAATGCACAGATTTTTCTGACCTAGCAAATATTTACCTTTAATCAGTCTTAAATGGTATTCCAGGTATTGGTGTGGAACATTTTTCTCTCCGGTGCTCTACCGAGGACACTTTCATTGCCAGGCATTCGAAATTTGTGTGTCCACAGCTGGGCATAGAGTTAAACTGTGCTTGGATGACAGACATGGTTAAGTGTTTGGGCACGCCTATGATAATATTGTGAATGAAGATGATCGATATGTTGGTATATCCACGCAGACTTTCTAATGTGCCTAAAAGCAACTGTGTACGATTCGTAGCCTCATATCACAGCGAAAATACTGTAATCATAAAAAAAATATCAATTAACAGGTGCCAGAGGTGAGTGTGAACTCCTTGTCGATGACAATCGATTTCAAACCTGAGAGATGTTCATGATTGCATTGTCTGTATTTGACAGTGTTTAGTTCGATGCAACGTTCTTTCGGATATGGATTCGTGTCTGAAGAAATGCACTTAGGACGCTTTCTAGCCGTATTAAACCACGAAATTTAATCGCAAGTAGTGAGTGCGGTACCACCATGGATATACAACTTATTGCAAGCAAAGGAAAATTTGTGCCGGACAGGCACTCGAACCAGGGTATCTAGTTCTATCCCATCACGCTTCAAGGATAAATTCAACTCCCATGTGTCCCATTGTCTGCTAGCCAAGGTGCTCGCAGAATTATGTCACTGCCGCTGTCACTGAATGGAGGTCAATCTCAACTAGCTTTTGAGCGAAAATTGCGAAAGCAACTGCACGCTATGCACATTCCGATTCGGGTACATCTCACTACTTCATTACTTCGTGGCACATACTACTGCACGTCTTCAGTGGACACAACTACAACAGTAGACGACTTGAGGGGTGCAGTGTGAAACGACGAGTGGCCATTTTGCGTCTTTTTAAATGATTCAAAGCTAAGAGTGCGCTGATTGTCCAATGAGGAGTTCAGCCGGTGGTGTGAACAGGATGTGGTTCATGCCGGATGTGTTTTGGGGCTGTCTCTCATACCGAGGCTAGGGCCCACCCAGTGAGGTTACCGTGAATATGAACCAAGATCCAAAACATCTTCAGGGGAGTGTGGACTGAGGCGAAACTTCGTCGTTGATTAAAAGTGTGTGGCAGACCGGGATTCCAAACAGGTATCTTTACCTTTCACGGGCGAGTGCTCCAACTACTGAGCTACCAAGCAAGACTCGTGATCCACCTTCACAGCCCTATTTTCTCCAGTTCTGCACTCTCCAGCGAAAGGCAAAGGTCCCAGGTTTGAGTGCCTCGCGAGCACACAGTTTAAATATGCCCGGAAGCTTCTAAAACCAAGATGTTTATTTGAACACTCTTGGTGACCAACCATTTCCCTTTGTTGCACATTTTCATGATGAGTGCTGTGGACATACGCGTTTCTCGTTGTGACAACAGCTTTGTTTTAGGGCTCCAGCTGCTTCTTTTAGAATTTTACTAAGTTTACACGACCAATTTCGAACCTTATATTAGGTCATTATCAAATGCATTCTAAACTGCCAAATGATAATATACAATATGAGGCGATTAGATATTTTTTTTTTTTTTTTAGAGTAGGAGATGAGTCAGAGACGATGCTTATATGTGTACAGTAAAAGTGCAGAAAGAATATCCAACTTCCGTTATGCTGTAGAGAAGGAACGTCAAATGATGAAAACAGTAGAAGTCAAGTGGGTTTAAAGAAATTTGGCGCCTGACGACGTGATGAGGAAAATTGGCATGATGTAATTATAAAAATTGTACAAGCCGGTACTTTCAAACAGTTAACACATTTTAGCTAAAGCAGTGTTATCAGAAGTGTTTCAGAATTGCATTACTTGTTTTGCAGACAAAATGATACTGGAAACGATAAACAGCAATAGTCAAGCAGATTTAAAAAAAGTTTTGCGCCCAGTGAGAAAATTGGACGTTTTGTAATTATAAAAACGTAAAACCCAAAAAAAAACCTGTTAACATGCCTTAGCTTAAAAGAGTTATATTCTGGCGTGTTGCAGAATTACAATTGTAATGTTTCCAAATAAGAGCTAAGAGTTATTATTTTAATTAATAAAAGTGGTAAGTAGTTGCCATAGACGAGGAATCCATGTCGAACATAGCGGTACAGCTTCTAAGAGAATAGTATTTCAATGACTGAATAAATACGACACGTCCATTCTTCTAATCACGTCGTTGGGTGGAAAACTTTTTTTAAAATCTCCTCGACTTTTGTGTTTTTACCGTTTATTCTTAATATTTTATCCCAAACACATGTAATGTAATTTTGAAACACATCTCGTAACTCTTTTGAAGCTAAAACATATCAACGGTTCTAAAGCATTTTTTTCATGACGTCACTGGGCACGAACCGGCTTTAAATCTGTTTGACTTCTATTGTTTTCATCATTTGATGTTTCTACCCTACAGCATAAGTTGTATATTATTTCGGCATTTCCTTTCATCTCCTATAAAAAAATTAAAAAAAAATATATACAGGATGAGTCACTAACTATTGCCATCTAGAATCACTCCGAAAGTATGATAGCAGCTGAAAAGTTTGTGGGACAAATGTTGCATGGGACAACGGGGGTCATAACATGACGTTGGTTTTTTGTGGCTAGGTGTGGTCTCGTCAGAGATATGAAGGTCGACTAAGTATTTTTCAAATGAGATGCTACAGTTTGGTACTTATTTTCTGACAACAGCTATCGAGACTAATCCAACGATGTGTAACAGTAAGGTCGAAATTCTTCCAATCAATCTGTGGCATGAACCAGTAAACCAGTGTTTAGTAGTATTAGACTGTTTTCAACTAATACTAACAGTAAGGTATTTCAAGCTCAACGGTCAAAAAGGTATCCCGTCCATTTCCAGAGAGTGTTCGAAGTGATGACCATTGGTATCAATGAAGTGCTGCAATCTTCTTATCATGGATTGAGTGGTAGTCCTTATTACTTCGGCACTTGTCGAGGCACATGCTCTGACAATTCCCTCACGTATATCGTGCAAATAGTAAATACTCGCCGAACACGACGTGTCCATCTAACATGGAATTGACATGTAAACACTATTCGACGGTGTCGCAATGAAACACTAACAAGGAACGGTAAGACTAGTATCGTCGAATCAAGCGAATGTGAATGATGTATTCCTTCAAGAACAAGTCGATATGCTTCCCATTTACGGAGAATGCCAACGAAATTCAGTGAGAGCTAGAGACTTATACGCTGAAATATATCCTCAACGTACTCACCCTACGCGTCGTACATTCACATATGTGTATGATAAATTGGGAACAACCGGATCTTTAACGCATCGGAAACATATCCAGCAAAGGAAAGTTACTTACGAGGGAAAGGAAAGTGGTACTCTGGCCACTGTGGTTCGAGATCCTTGTGTTAGCTCGCGCAAGGGAATCTGGCATGCGCCAGAGTATGTTGTTCGTGTTCTGCATCGCCATAAATATCATCCTTAACATAACAGTCTCCACCAAGAATTAATTGGTACGGACTGTATGCATGGCATTGAATTCTGCCGATGGGCTTAACTTCAGATTCAGAGGGATGACGCAATTATTAATTTGACTTTATTTACTGACGAGGCTACATTCGCGATCCATGGAAATGTTATTTTGCATAACATGCATTATTGGGCAATTGAAAATTAATGTTGGCTACGGCAATTTGCACACGAAAAACCGTGGTCGGTGTCTGTATGTTGTGGCATTCTGGAGGACAGAATTATAGGGCCCTATTTCATCGAAGGAAATCTTAATGGTAGGAAGTACACCACATTCCTCCAAGAAACATTAGGTCTGTTATTGGAAGAAATACCTTTAGGAAAAAGGAACAGAATGTGGTATCAACATGATGGGCGTCTGGCACATTTTCGCTGGTGGCTAGAAATGAGTCGCAGAGACAGTTCCCAAACCGTTGGATTGGACGCGGAGGAGATGTGTTGTAGCCGGCTTGTTCGCCAGACTTGACGCCTCTGAAGTTTTTCTTTTGGGGATTCGTAAAAGACATTGTTTATTAAGACGTTCCAACTACACCTGAAGATGTGTGAGAGACGGTTGTCGGAGCATGTGCTTCGGTAAGTGTCGATGTGATAAAGTTGGGGTTGGGTTGTTTGGAGGAGGAGAACAGACAGCGAGGTCATCGGTCTCATCGGATTAGGGAAGGACGGAGAAGGAAGTCCGCCGTGCCCTTTCAAAGGAACCATCCTGCCTGGAGCGATTTAAGGAAGTCACGGAAAACCTAAATCAGGATGGCCGGACGCAGGCTTGCACCGTCGTCAACCCGAATGCGAGTCCAGTGTGCTAGCCACTGCGCCACCTCGCTCGGTGACGTGATAAAGAATACCACTCAGTCCACGATAAGAAGATTGCAACACTGCACTGATTCAAATGGTCATCACTTCGAACACCTTCTGTAAATGGACGTCCATGCCACCTTTGTTCCCTTTGTTGATCTTAAAAGACCTTACCGTTAAATATCATTGGATTCATTTCGATGGCCGCTCTCAGAAAATAAGTACCAAACTGTAGCATCCCATTTAAATAAACAAAGTTGACCTTCATAACTCTGAAGCGACCCGACCTAGCAACAAAAAACCGACGTCATATTATGGCCCCCGTTGTCCCATGTAACTCTTGTTCCACAAATTTTTCAGCTTCTATCATACTTTCGGACTTATTCTTGGTGGCAATAGTTAGTGACTCACCCTGTATGTAGGCCCAACATATTATGTATTAACATCTGGCAGTTTCAGATACACTTGGTAATGGCCTAATACAACCGGTCGTGTAAAGTTCGAAAAAAGCAACTGGAACGGCTTTTGAATAACTGAACAACAGTTACCGAATTAGCATCATTCAGACATGGAGAAACTACTACCTTAATAAATATGTGGATTCGCCTCCTCGGCGATCTGTTACACACAGCATTAGCGTCACGTGTCCTGAGGTGACTAACCGTTTCGTCCGGTGCATTTGTGTACAATAAGACTGTACGGCTTGTATCGTCATAAGCAAAAGCGGTAGCTACGCCTGCAGCCTCGCCGTAGATGGCATGCAGCTGCTTGCCGTAAAGTGGTGTGGAGGATGGGACTTCCGCTCTTTGTGGTCGCCGGTTCCCCGAACGGCCCAGCAGCCAGCACTCTTTGTTTCCGTCGTCTTCTGGGAAGAGCGGCCGGCCGTGATGTCATGGCAACCGCAGAGGCAGACGCGCACACACATGTGCCTCGGCCGCGCCCACGCGCCGGAGCTGCACCCGACACGTGTGAAAGGGCGCGAGGCGGGCCGCCTAGCGGGGTGCGCCCGCTTCGAGTGGAAGGTCTCTACCGAAAGTGATCCCGCGCTTGCTGCTGTTGCCCTCCAGCACACTTAACGTTTCGTTCTTCTTCTTCTCCTTTTCTTCTCGCTAGATGTTCGTTTCCTCCTTCCATTAGTCTCGATTACTCCAAGCGAAAGCTGCCCCCGCCACCACACACATACACACACACACACACACACACACACATTCGTATATTGCTCGATCGATATACTCGTTGGTTATAATTAAAATCCAGCTACCCACGGTGGTCCACTGTGTGCTGTAACTATTGTCTGGTAGCGAAACTTGGTAGATATGCTACTGTGTTAGCACAACCGACTTACGTTAAAAAAAAAAATTGTTCCTGTTATTACCATCAGGTTCTAACAACCCTACCACAACAAAGGTCAAAAATTAATTATGATTGTAGTGTTGCTCACGCTTCTAAATATTGCATTTTCGGGCAACAACAAAGTTATATCATGTGGCAGGTGTCATTAGAGCACAGTTAATAAAGTCGTTTCTTGAAATAATGGATAAACAAGGCACTCATCTTTTCGTGTTTCCCACGCTGGTCTCGTTCTGAACTCGTGACTCAATCGTCGAAGATCTAGGTAGTGATGATTCCAAGCTCGGATGCGAAGAGGCCTAGGTGTTATTCTGCGATATTCAAAAGTTTTATAGATGTGTTTCATAAACCATTCTTGAAGATTAAACTTTTGTGTGTTAGGACAATGGTGATGTAAAAAAGTAATCAGCACTCCCAATTTAAGTTACACTTCTTTTTTATTACTTTTGTTGCAATATCACGTAACTCGTTCCAAAACATCACTTCACAATATAAAACATACTTGAAAATATCTTCCTCGCTGTCATCCCGCAAGGAGGAAATCGTAAAGCGTCTGTTTTCCTTTACCTTATTGTCCACTTCCTGCACCAAACTTTCATTAACGACCGAAGGACGCCCACTCCGTTGTTCATCATGCACATTTGTGCGGCCATCTTTAAATGCTCTCACCCACTTTCTTACCATTCCATCACTCATAATGTTTTCTCCGTAAACTGCACAGATCTCACGATGAATATCGATCGCCTTTAGGCCTTTAGCACTAATAAATGTTAAAACAGTCTTCACAGTCGGCGGGACTCACGAATATCGGAGACATTTTGAACACTCAGTACACGACGTAAACAAGGAAGAATCAGACTGTAATGGCTCAGTGCGTAGATTAAAGTACAGGCTTTTACGTAAAAATAAGATTATTGAGATATCTTAGCACGTCTTTTTTAATTTCTAAACGGCACTTACTTAAAAAAACACACCTCGTACATCACTGGCACAGGGAATTTTTTCAGAAAGGTTAAAATATGCAATTATTAAACCAGCTCATAAGAAAGATGACTAGAGAGACTTAAACAGTCATCGTCCAATTTTCTGACTGACATCTTTTTCCAAAATCTTCGAGAAGGTACTGTTTTCGAGAGTAGTCACACACTTAAGTGAAAACAACTTCCTTAGCACGTCACAGTTTCAGTTGCAAAAAGGTTGCTCGATTCATAATGCTATTTATACATTTACTGATCAAACAGTACAACCTCAAATAATAATATATCACTGGTTGAATATTTTTGTGACCTCTCCAAGGATGTTGTGTCGTTCATGATACACTCTTAGGAAAAATCATGTTTTATGGAATTGATGGCTTTACACATGTCTGGTTTGAAGCATACCTGACAAACAAAATGCAAAGGATTGTGCTGAAGAATTCAGGCAACGTCTGAAAGGTAGAAAATTTCTGTGACTGCTGTAAAATCACAAAGGGAGCGCCACAGGGTTCAATTTTGGGTCCACTTCTATTGATTGACCTTCCACTTAACATTCAAAAAGCAAAATTGCTACTTTTTGCTGACGATACTTGTGGCCTAAGAAAGCCCATTCGAGAGAAAGAAACAGAAGAATTAGAGAATGATATTTCCCAATGAATTATTAATTGGCTGTCAGAAAATGGAGTGTCCATAAATTTTGAAGGAGCACCTTACCCTGAGTTCTGTACAACAACTGACGTAGCACATGAGAGGAGTCAGTTATTAGGGTAGAATGCTCCAAATTTTTGGGTCCACATATTGATGAAAACTTGAACTGGAAAAATTTTATTGAACTTCTCAAACAGTTATTTCAACTACTTTTCTTCGTAGTATAATTCCCAATCCTGGAAACAAACGTATCAACATCTTGACATATTTTCCGTATTTCTACTCAATAAGGTCGCACGAAATAATATTCTAGGGTAGCTCATCAAATAGAAAGAAGTCCTCATTACACAGAAGCGAGTAGTAAGAGTAATACGTTTTATTCAGCCACGGACGTCACGTAGGTACCTCTTCAAGGACCTAGGCATTTTAACTGCGCCGTCGCAATACGAGTTTGAGAAGAACGTTATGTACAGACCTACAACACTAGAGAGAAAAATGACATTTATTGCCAATTGTTAAAGCTGCCAGTGGCTCGGAAAGGAGTTGAATATTCAGCAATAAAATCTTTTGGTCATTTGCCTAATAAGATAAACGTAGCAAGTTTTAAAATTAATTTGAAATCATTTCCCTTGGACAATTCCTTTTGATCCAGCGAAGAATTACTGCTTATAAAATAAAATAAAAATAAGAATATAAATAAAAATAAATATAACTTTCTTTTAAGTGTAGTTGCATGAATACCAATAAAATGACAAGATTTTCATTAATGTATGTATATCCTGTAAACTAATTCCTTCCACATCTTTTCAATAAAAGAATCCTTCAAATGATCTATGAAACATGTAGCTAACTAACAAACCGGTGATGTCGACGTGATGCTACATCCATAAAACAGTTGTTCGCTTCTGCTCCCGTGGAAAGTAAGCATCGTGTTCCACCACATCGGCCCTCAGATCAGGTAGAGACCGAACATGTCGAAGGTAACTGTGTTCTTTTAGATGTCCCCAAGCGAAAAGTCATCTTACAGGCTCCGCACCTGGGAAACCTCTGGAGATATCACTTTCACAGAATGTTGCATTTAGTAGATCTTTCACCAGGCGAGCAACATGAGGTGTTGCCCCATCTCGCATGAAAACAATGGTTCCCACATAGTTGCGCTCTTCCAAAGTAGGAATCACAAGCTGTACAATGATATTTCGATTATGCGCAGACGTCACAGAACACCTGTCAGGCCCTCTCTTCAAACAAGAATGAAACGAAAATAAAGGTACTGGTGAATCCACACCACATAGTCACATACGGTGAGTGCAATGGCTCTTGATGCGCAACACGCGGTTTAACACCACCCCAAATTGGCTACTTCTGTGTATTCACTCCATCCTGTAGTGTAAAATGTGCCCCGTCACTCCAAAGAACTTCGATCCGTAAATTCATAAAGTTACTGCGGATCACGAGGTTTCCGCTGCTGCACTGTCTGGGTCTCGTATGGGTACCTGTGTAAAATGGACTGCGAAATTTTCTGTACTGTTGACTGTGGAATGGACAATTCTCGTGACGCTGCACCAGCACTGGCACTATCCAGGGCAAGTGCTGCATGACCGCAGTAGCAGCAGCCTCGTCAATAACTTTCACTGAGATTAGACTTCTTCTGCTTGGTCCCACACCATGCGGATCCGTGTTTCCGAATTCCGTTATCATTTTCTGTAGACTATTTAATAACATAGCGCCTATCCTCAGACCAATACAGCACTGTCATTGCCGTTATCCAAAAAAAGAAGTTTCACTAACAGCGCACGGTTTCTCTTCCCGATAGCCACTCTGTTCAGTCATGTTACGTCTTGCCAACTGTCAGTGCGGATGTTATACCGTCATGCAAACTCTTACACTGCCAGATTCTCATTTCGTGGCCACAGCTGGAACTAATTTGTTTTCGAACGTAAATCGGTTCCGCACTGAAGCATTAGCACATCTAACAAGTTTCACAGCCACAGGATAATAACAGCCCACACTGGACCTCCGTGAGGAGCTCCACTTCAGTTAAACCGCCCAGCGACCCTGCACAGCTCCATCACGAAGGTGGCTCCCTCCTCTCAGTTCCTCTCAGGGGCCACACTAACGCCCTCTTAATCCACCTGTCATAGCTATTTTTTTTTAACATGCTCGAACCATCGCAGATTTTTGTTCAGTACTCACTCGTTATGAACCGTGAAACTTCGATTTGTGCACATATTTTAGATGTTTTGATTTTATTTTCGTGGGTGACCTACATGCATCTTGACATTAAATCTAATTCCACTCTCATCTCGTCCCTTCTTTCATGCGTAACTAGCTCAATAACCCGGCGTTGCCGATGTATTCACTTATGAGTGTGCCAGAGACTTCATAAGCGTGGAATTAATTTTTGATTTACAAAGCTTCTTTGCATACTACGTCTGTCGTAGTATGATTAGAGACATGAATGAAGGAAGAGGTTGTTTGCTTCACTATCACGGGATGGATTCCAACACGTAGCATCTGGCCTTCTCCTTTGTTCATGATGTTGCTATAAGCTCATCAGGACTTGCAGGCGTTAAAAGCGAAAAGGTATATTGTTAGCAATAAGTGCCAATCGGAGCATGAAAACTAACTCACATGCGCCTCTTCCCTCTCAAAATTTCCACTTCTACAGCAGATTTAAGCCTCTTTGAGTGAAGGGTTATAAGGAGCGAGATATGTCTGACGCTCTCGATGACTGTTATTTCGTGCCTGAATTTTGGTAGGAGTTTACAAATAGCGAGTTAAAGGCTAATATTCTCAAGCCGCAGCAAGTCTCGCCTCACGATCTTCATTGCATTGTTGAGACCACACCATCCCCAGTCTTTTAGCTATTCTGGTGTATTCAGAAAGACTCGAAAATTTTTTGCTATGCATTTTTATTCGTAAACAGAACGAAATCAAAACTGAATGAATAGGCACTGCGGTGTGCCGGGGAGGGTCGTCTGCGTTTTTGTTACTAAGCTATCGTTCAGTCCACCTACGTCGATGTGATTCTTGCCGATGTCCCTTCACTCTGTGATAGCAGATATGTGCTAGGCAGTGTAAAGCAGCGTTGGTGAAACCATCACCTAATATTTGCCACACACAGGCCGCGTAACTCTAGTTTAAAGTCAGTTCCTGAAAGTTCATGATTTGGGATCTTCAATCTACTTGCACAAAATCGTTTAAAATTAGATTAACTCTGCATTTCATTGATTTTGAAACACATGGAATCGCAATCAAGTCCGTATTTAATATAGTAAAACCTTATCACTCAAAGTTCACTGTCTGCATAACAAATATTCTCGAAAGGCAGCCAGAATTTTTGTAGGTCCGACCCGACTAATTTTCACGTTCTACCAGTCGCAGACCCACAAACATTGGCGAGATAAATATTCGGTCGTTTCAGTGGTCTTCTTCGTAAGAGGTGATCGCCAGAATATTCCGTACAGAGCAAGAAACACGCCACGCGGAGTTGTTACCACGACCAGAAAGTTCACAAGCTCATATCTCTCAAACTATTTAATTTATGAACACCAAACTTTCATTAAAATGTTCGTAAATCCAGTCGTTTCAGTCACGATATGTTCGAACCGAAATTAGCTAACTATTTCTTCATCTTGCAGAGCATTTTTAAGGAGCGAGCTGACATCGTGTTATCCGTAGACCGGCTAGCAAGCGACTCTTTCTCGAGGTTCTCTCCTATATGCCCACTCCTATTTTCGCACGGGAACAACTTAATTCTGATTGGCTGTTGATCAAAACGACCAATCAGAACGTTCGTTCGAGATCATTCTTGCTGCCAATCTTGCCTCATCCAATCACTAATGCGATAGTAATTAATGTCAACAAAACTTCAAATTCTTGTATTTGGTTTAATCAGAATAAACGAAGTGCGAAATATTCTTCAAACTGATAAATAAACTTATTCCGCTTCTAACTTCCATTCTGGTTACTTTTATACAAAAGCAAGCACACACCGACGTACGTCACCTGAATCGCGTTTGCAACATAAGATTCCCACAGTTCGTTAGTACAAGGTTTTCAGTAAAATGAAATATTTAATTTTAACGTATGTCCCACATACACTCTCTCAATCATTCTCATGCACTCACAAGGCAAAATATAATGAAATAATAATTCTGACCTATTTTTGTATTACGTAATGCACAGTGACTAAAGTTTTAAAAAGAAAATACTAATTAATTGATTTTTTAAGCACTGGTAACTTTGGAATGGCTTCAAATGATAATGAAAGTCAATCTGTAATTGTTCCTAACTTGGTTTTAAAAAATCAAGCGTAGGTTTTAGGAGTTTTAGGAAATTCTTTTTATCTCCAGAACGATAATAAATAAAAATCCGAGATTTTGACACCATCATTCCTTTAATAACAAAAGGATGTGTACGAAATTTGAACAAAGTGTGTGTGTGTGTGTGTGTGTGTGTGTGTGTGTGTGTAATATGAATGGACTAAATACATAAAACGCTCTTTTTAATGAAGATGAGAGGCACCCACATGCCTTGCTCATACTGTGGCATCAAGCAGTCAGGCCTGCAAGATGAGTGGTCTGCCAAGCGAGTGGATTCATTCTTATTTATCGAGTAACATGAACTCTAGTACTCACACTTAAGTTACAAGTTATCCTCCTATATGATTAATACGCAACGGAAACACGCATCTGACTATCAGTAATTTACAGAACTCTGACTGTACACTACGCACTGGCAATACCACATTTTCTTTTTGTCTTTTATTTAACGGCTTTTGTCAACACGTGGCCACCGCACTGAATATGAATGGCGCACACATTATAAATTTGGGACATTATGACAACATACAATTCGAAGGAAAAGTCCACCAATCTTTTTCTTTTCACTATCTTATTTATTCCGATAAATTCTCTAACCTAAACACACAAATTCTATAACCTACAACAATAACACATGAGAAATTCCGCCCAGTGGGCATGGCTTTACATTGGTCTATCTCTATATTATGGTCTCGTAATTATTTAACGCTACAGTGCACTTTCTGGATAGGATGGTGGATCTTTTATTATACCTCACACTTCGACTCTCACAATCATCATCACGAAACTTTCCTCCAGATCGAGCGGTACAGAAGGAACAAGCATAACCCACTAATCTTTTGAAACTACCTTGCTACTCTCCCATGCAAACCTCCCATACCCAAATTACATGACATACATCACACTACAATATGAAATACAAAACACTAAATAGTCACAACACTATCACTTTCAACTTTCCCACTTCAATTAATATTTATCCCATTTTCACACGACACTGCCCCACTTCGTAATTCTACTTTCCTACTGTGAACTCTGGAGATATATGCACGTCTCCCTGTGCAATGCAAGCCAAGTGGCGTTGCTGGATAGACGGCCGACTCACCTTGCTTCTCTCTCAGAGTTTAAATCTAGCGTCACACGGAATCATATCACGCAAAGTAATATTAAGAACGTATTCATCACACACGCGAGTCCTCAACTGATACCATGGACGAGTACTTCTCTTTATCTTTTGTCTCATACACAGTTTGAGACTCACACAGTACTCACCACGTGGAAGTACTCGTCTCTAATTTCAAGTCCTGCACACGCCATTTCTTAAATATTTCAACTTATTGTACACACGCTAGTAATTCAGCTTAACTTAAGCACACGGAAGTATTTCAACTTATTGCTATACGTGGTTTCATTGTGACCGTTGGTCACTTCCGAAGATTACTACAATCCCATTAATATTACCTGCCTGACACTTAATTCTCCCCACAAAAGTTCCTGAAATAGAGAAATTATTATTTCAAACTACTCTTAAATATTCCACATGCGTACCATGTATCCACTCTTTTGTCATTACGGAGCACAACTAAAACAGGTCTTAACAGCACAACATCCAGCGGCAGAGTGCTGAAACATGGCCGTTCTCTAGGTCATCTCGCACCTCTGTCGAGGTGGGGGAAGACCATGCTACCGCATTGGTCAGCCACATTTCAGGCGCTCAAAGCTCAGGTAAATTTCATCTCTTTGATCCCACCAAAGGTGGCCAAAGGATCGACTCAAAGATGATCATATATTCACATTCACTATCTGCGGTTAGCATTTCACAGATCTCACCAAACTGGATGTAGGGATTTACTTTGTGGGAGTGCACATGTGATAAATTAAATAAATAAATTGCCATTCTTTCCCACACTGGTATCCGGCTTCTCTGTATTAATTGAAATTGAGTTATTTTTACAAAAAAATGTGTTGTTCTGACAAGAATAATGAAGTATGTTGTACCTATTTTCAATGTCGGGCGGTACTGTACCCTTTCAAAGATAGCATGTAGTTAAAGAACAGATAGCCGTGCGATAATGGAACCTTTCCAAGAAATAGATCCTTAAAGTATTTACGTGACTCATTCTGCGTGATGCGCTTGGCAGCACTCTCATAAACTCCAAAAACAGCCTGAGCCCTGGCCTTACGCCTTAAAAGTGTGCGCCTTACTTATAAGCACTGTGGGGGCGTGCAAATGCGCTTGCGGGGCGGAAACGCGGTAATATTCGCTCCGTTAACTCTTTTGCCAATTACACACCAATTAAGTTAATAGCCGGGAAAATGTAAGTGGCCCGAGTCAGTGGCTCACCGCAGGAGGATACTAGGGAAGCACGGCATTATCGTCGTCCGCTTCATGTAGGGAACTCGTAAGCCGCGTAACAGCTGCGTCCCTGTCATAGCTAAGACTAAATGCCACAGTCATCCGTCTGCAAGCTCCTTTTCTGCAGGACTCTATTTGACAGTTGTCTGAAAAGCGCTGATTGTAATTAGTACCTTGTGAATATCATGGAGATAAGTGCTTTATATTTTCTGTATGTTCCATAAGTACTTTCAGAGACAGATTATTCGTTTTTTTTAATCCTTTATTTAACATGCAAGGTGTAGAATCACGTAATAAAAGTAGGGTCTGATATAACATAACGGACACTTTCTGGCACTGGATAAAATTGTTTGAAATCATCCGTCCCTTTCCATACAGGTGTTTTTGCTGGTATTTTCTTTACTAGCTTTCTTCGAGCGGATCGAGTTTTCGTATTTGGTTTCTGGTGTGGAAATTATACAAAGCTTTACTAAAATCTATTGGAAATCAGAAATAACTCATATTCGCAGTAGCATAATACGTTTTGGGGGGGGGGGGGAGGGGGGATATACGTGGTATGAGACCACTTTTCATCACACTTCCTGTGAGATTAAAACTGTGTGCCGGACCGTGACTCTAAAAAGGTACCTTTCCCTCTCACGGGCAAGTGCTCCACCGTCTCAGTCATCCAAGCACGACTGCCGCTTTGTCCTCACAGCTTTACTTCCTCCACTACCTGGTCTCCAGCTCCCAAACTTCACAGAACCTACCCCGCGACGAAGTTTCATATCAGCGCACACTCTGCTGCAGAGTGAGAATCTCATTCTGAAAACATGCCCCTGGCTGTGGCTAAGCCATGTCTCTGTAATATACGTTCTTACAGAAGTGCTAGTTCTGCAAACTTCGCAGGAGAGCTTCTGTGAATTTCGGAACGTAGGAGACGAGATATTCGCGGACCTAAAGCTATGAGGACGGGGACTAAGTCGTGCTTGGGTAGCTCAGATGTTAGAGCACTTGCAAGCGAAAGGCAAAAGTGACGAGTTCGAGTCTCCGTCCGGTACACAGTTTTAATCAGCCAGAAAGTTTCATATCAGCGCACACTCCGATGCAGAGTGAAAACCTCATTCTGACCAATGTTCATCTCAAATTTGACGCTTTTTTGGAACACCTTCAGTTGCTGTATTCGATCAAGGCCAATTGTCGAAGTACCTAGATTCTGATCATTTGTTATACTTAAAATACGATGACTTAATTACTATAAAATAATTACGACATCTACAAAGCTGTAGCGGTAAGTCTTGCAATACATCGCCCAGACCAAATTCAACATTAGTTTGGTAAACTTCTGATAATACGTAATCGTTTGGTCCACAACAAGATAACACTGTTTTATTTTTATTTTGACATTTTTGCAGTGATTTTTTTGTCCTTGTATGTTTTCTATCTTTCCACACACTTTCAACCCGGTTTGCACGTGATCAGTATCGCTAATTTGTTAGGGAATCAAAGTGTAATTTGAACGTACTGAATTATTATACAATGTAATTTAAGTTTATATTACACTTAATTTAATTTATAATACACATCGTAATTCTGACGTAGGACTTTTCTGACAATACAGGACTGACGTCACTAGCCAGCATAGAAAGAGCTATGGTATTAGCTGAAAGTGGGGACTTGGGCAGTTGTGTTGACAGTCTAGAATCGGTATCAACGGGTATAGTTAGAAGACCCTTTTGCAGCCACAAATATCCGTATTTTCCAGAAGTTGGAGCTATATAGTTTTTTCCCAAGGGTGAATGTGGCAACACTGAGTTAGTGAGATGTTTCAGTGAATTGATCTCGTGCTATTGGATAAGAACCGAGAACTGTATCATTACAGTCACGAAGCTCTAGATTCATGGAATCTACGATATAGTGGTGGAATATGGTAATGTTACGCACTAGGCCAAAGCAGGCCAACGAACGACAAGAGACTGGACTCGGCAGAACGTTGGTTGCCAACGCAGCTGCGTTTGGGCTCTCATCCACACCAAACGATGATCTTGTGGCCAAGGGAGGGATTCAGTCACGTTGAATCGCAGTTGACGCTGATAACTTGGCGACGTTTCTCTCGTTTTGTCATTGGTGTAAAGTAGCGTTAGTTAGTTAGTTACGTGTTCCATTGATCAATAGCACGGAAAAACCTTTATGATGCGGAACGTTTCAAATGCACAGGAAATACGCACAAGAAACAAGTTTTTTTTTTACGTTATAGTGTTACACCTAAATATTTCTATTTACTATCCCATTCCCTTATACGGCACAAAAAGCATATATTATATCTCCAGATTTATTTACTCACTTTCAAGAATTCATCTATGGTATAAAAGGAGTTGTCAAGGAGGTATGATATCAATTTGTTTTTGAAACTACTACTGTTGCCTGTCAGACATTTTATTTCATCTGGTAATTTATCAAAAAGTTCTATAACAGCATATTTTACCCCTTTCTGTGCCAAAAACAAATAAATAAAGGATAGTGTAAGTCTTTCTTTTCTCTGATTTTGTAATCATGAATGTCGCTGTTGATTTTAAACTGGTCCAACTGTGAAGCAGTGTTAAGAATTCCTAACCTTTTAAACAGATGTGCGACTATGAACCCCACATATTATTCTAATTGCTTTCTTTTGAACAGTGAATACCTTTTGCCTAAGTGTTGAGTTGCCCCAGAGTATTATTCCATGTGGCATCAGAGAGTGGAAGTATGCAAAGTATGTTAGCTTACTAATTTCTACATCCTCAAAATTGGCAATTATTCTGATCGAAAAAGTTGCTGAACCTAGTCGCTTTATGAGATACAAAATATGAATTTTCCAATTAAGATTTTCATGTATATGTACACCCAAAAACAGTATGTTCTACCTTGGCTACTGACTTCTTTTGATTTGTTATGTTTATTGAAGGATTTATGCTTTTTGCAGCAGAAAATTCGATGTACTGTGTTTTTTCAAAGTTCAGAGCAAGCCCATTCGCAGAAAACCAATTAATAACTTTTCCAAAAACCTTATTCGTATGATTTTCTATCGGACGTTCTCTTACTGGATTAATAATTATGCTTGTATCATCAGCAAACAGTGTCAGTTCAGCATCTTGTTTCAGAAAAGAAGGGAGGTCATTCACACGTATCAAGAACAGGAGGGGACCCAAGATCAAACCTTGTGGAACACCAAATGTAATTTCACCCCAGTTGTATGAAGTGGTAAACTCCTTTGAATCACTTGAAACATATAAAGAGACTTTTTGCTTCCTGTTCACCGGCCGGTATTATGAAGGAAGAAGAGGATTTAGCAATCGTCGCATGTGCAGCATTTATTTCATTGCAAGAAGCCGATTATGAGAAAACAAGAAGAAGAAATGCGGCTTGGTAGGCGACGCCTTGTAACGCCGGAAATGCATATCCTCCTATTTCCATCTATTGTACTGTAAGTTTTTTCCTTATTTTGTTACCTGAACATATGACATTTCTGTGTCTTTACATATTGTAACTGTTTTACTATTTGTATATATATATTTATGCATTTATGTCGATGTATAATTGGTTTGTTTCGTAAATATTATTTGTATTTTTACGCTGGGTCTTGCCTAGGGAAAACTGCTATCGAACGATTACATCGATAGGTCGTGTGAAGAATCAAAGTGTGTAGGATCTTTGGTAGTGTTAACTCTGCCGCGTGGAGCGCGGGCAGGGCAGTTGGGGTCTGGCTGGAGTAGCGAGTGGAGCAGGTGTGTGGTGTGACGCTCCCGCGAGTTGCCGCGCTATCGGGGTTTAGCAGCATGAAATTGCGCTCGACTTGCTATGTTAGTTTCTGGCACGGTGTCGCGGACGGGAAGCATTAGCCGGTGCACATCAAGAGCCCGTTTCGTTTGGTGACCGTGTCGAGAAGAAGGCGCGCCAACATCCAGCTTCTGCAACAGCGACGGCCGACAGTGAGTGACCGTCGCCACCTCCTCGATCGACGGCTTCAAACCTTCAATCAACTAACAAGGAAGACTAAAAGCACGTAAAGTTTCAGAACTGTATGGCAGACCTCAGCTTTTCAAATTGTTCCATTTGCCTCGCAAAATTACAGCAACTCAGCATGAACCTTTGTTGCTCATTGTCCCAATTGCATTACCAAGCAGGGTCCCTTCCTTTTCCGAAATGAACCCGAGTGTCGTTGAAATTCAGACGCCAGCATTAAAGTACTATCATTGCATTTCATTACTTTAGTTTCCAAGTGCAGTTAAAGCATAGCTGGCTACAATAGTTAGATTACACAAGCACAAATTAAGAGTGCGAGTTTTGTTAGCATATTTTAGCTTATCTGTGACTGCAGCTCAGCTTGGTACGTACTAAATTTTACTATTGTTAATTATTCAGAATCATTTAATTCAAGTTCAAAGTTAAATCTCTTGTTTCTAAATTGCGTAGAGTCAAGTTGCTTTTGAAATTATTGTTGAGGTAGTCCAAGGCTAACCGTATTCTGCTGGATTTCGATGTGCTTCAGAAAGAAAGCTCACTATTAACTTCAGTCACTAAATTAACTTTCGATTTTCCGGTTTTATTAATTCTTTTGCTAAATTAAGTCAGAGTGTAGCGAAATTTATTACTTCTGACAAACTTTCAGTTTTCACACTACACGTGTCAACCTTCAGTTGCCACGCTTCTAGTGCTAACTATATGTGTAATAACCTTTCTTTTTCAGTTACTATAGTAATTGTCCTTAGGACAGGCGACCGTGATTTCCCCCAAATCTCAAATATCTAATTACCGCTAGTTAATTGTTGACGTAACGGCCGCACATTTACTTTCTTTATTAACTTTACCCCTTTTCAAAATTAATTTCCACCAGTTTCATTTGCATTTTTCCTTTCATTTAGATGTAACCCTTTCCTCCCTCTTTACCGACAGATTAACTTCGGTGACGATTGCTTTTCCAAAATTCCCATTAGGTACACGCGGTTTAATTTTTCACTGTCATTAAGGTCGATAAGTGAGGGGGAGGTTACACGTGGCGACCTGGTGACAGGACAATCTTCAAATTTGAGGTTGTTCTGGACACGAATTTTGCATTGTGCAAATCTCGTAACAAAGTACTGGTTACGAAATGGTCGATACGTCAGCGAGAATATTAGTCTGAGGAATTCTAATTAGATTTGAGATTTGTTATTTATATTGAAAATTATTAAAATGAGTGAAGGCAACAATTACCAAAATTTGGTAGACTTGGGTACGGAACAATCGGTCGAACAGTGGGAAACACGCACCGCGGTACCCATTGTTCAGGGGCAGGCGGCTAGCATGAAAGACGCGACCACCGAGACGCAACAAAGAGCAGAAATGGAATTCCAAACATTAGAAAATGTTTCGGAATCGGAAGTGAAAATCAAATCGGAATCCCTTGATGACGAATACGGGGGCACAATTAAAGAGGAAGCCGCTACGGAAGTAAAACCGGTAGTTTCCGGGAATTTAACTGATTTATTGAATGTTTTGATTAACGAAATCAAGGCTCAGTCTAACAAGATAGAAACTCAATCGGCAGAAATTAAAGCTCAGTCTGAAAAAATTGACAGGAAGCTAGATAATCAGAACAAAGCTATTAATGTTGTTAACAACAATGTTGGAATTGTTAACACAAAAGTTGATAAAATCAAAGAAGATATTGTTGTGATTAATACCGAAATCGGTAATCTTAAACAGGAAATGATAGGCGTTCAGGCGGAAATTGCGAGCATAAATACGCGTTTTTTTCCGAAATTAGCAGAATCGAGAAAAGTGTAGGAGACGCAGTTGCTCCGATCATCGAGAATAAGGTGACGGAACAAATTCAATTAGTGAGAAGAGACGATCAACAGAAGGTGGAAACTTTAAAGGTTTTAGTATCCGAAGTAGATACCAAAGTGAGGAAGCAGGCTAATACCTGCAAAGAGAAAAAGAGGGAAGTGGAAACGCTTGCGACAACCACTTGCCAAGTGATTACGAGAGTGTCGGAATTAGAAAAGAAACTTGAAGAAAAACAGAGCTATGTGCCAATCTGTGCACATAGTTCGGAATTGTTGACGAAAGAGGAGCGGTTCGACCCCTTGAAAAAAGGCGGTATACACGCGACGGATTTCATTAAAAACTGTGAAAGAGTTTTACCCAGATCATGGACTAATGAGAGAAAAATTAATGCGGTTATTGATGTGTTGGCTGGTGATGCCAAGCGTTGGGGCTTAAACCTCAACATTACGAACTTGACCTTTGACGAGTTTAAAAATTTGTTTCTGGCTGAATACTGGTCAGAGCAAAAACAGCAAAGTGTCTGGCGCGAATTTGTCGTATCGAGGCCTTTCGATGCGAATTCGCGCGGCTCGATGAAGGAGTTTTGTGAGGGTTGGATCCGCAAGTTGGAATATTTGCGTGATCGCCGCACGGAATCCGAAATAGTCTGGGAACTCTACAAGAAGCTTCCAGATGATACAAAACGCTACGTAGGAAGCAATTACAGGACAATAAATGATTTCCTGGAAAGAGTGGAGGACGAGGACAATTGGCGCAATAATCGCGACAGTGGTAGAGGCCGTGGTAACAACAACGGGTACCACAGCAACCACAACAACGATGACCATGGGAATAATGCATACCGCAACCATGGCAGCAATAACAATAATCGTTCGGACCGTAATAACAATCGGTACAATGCAAATAATAACAGGAATGACGGAAACCAGTATCATACTAACGTGATACGGGCTTCACAGAATAGTAATAACGGCAGAGGGTGTGATCAGCCGCCTCAGCAGCATCTGGGGACCGTATCTGCTGGGACGAGACAGGGAAACCATTAGCCGCGCCGATGAGGGGCCGACCGGGCGTGGAGAAATTTTGGCGGCCCAATAACAGGAGAAAACCCAGGTGTCGTCGTTATGAAAATTCCGTGTGGAATAATCAACGGCGGGAGAGTGTGCCAGTGTTAGGAGAAAGGAGTGCGCCCACAAGTAGTAGATCAGCTGTATACACGGCAGTAGGAAGTACATTCACTGTCAGTGAGAACAATTTAAGTAGTGTTCCGGAAATCGATTATAAAGTGGCAGCTGTAATACCCACAGCGGAACTGGAGATTGAGTTTAAGAATGATTCGCAAGTGTTGAGAGAAGATCAGATGTCGGATAAAACGTCCGTCATCGAGCGAGGGGATGCAGAGAGGGATGAGGTCTGGTTACGGCAGTTCGGTCGCTTATACGACGAACTAAGAGATTATAGGGGTCTGTATGGGAGAAGCGTTTATGGGGAGCGCGGGCAGGATTTGCCGCGTTTCGTCCCACAGGAAGATAGTATTTGTGAAGTGATAGGAAGTTCTGGCCCTAACCGGCAGACTTTACTAGAAATAGTTGATGTTAATGGGGAGCACGAGCAAGATTCGTCGTGTTTCGTCCCGCAGGAGTTGGCTGTTGAAGTAGTAACGGAAAGTTCTGGCCCTAACCGGCAGACTTTACCGAAAGTTACAGTGGTAGAAGTAGCCGACCCATCCGACGCAAAACTCCAATTTAAACATTGCGAAAGTATTGAGGAGAAAGATTACGAAAATTTTAGTGATAGCCGGACACGATTGGTAGAAAAGCATGTGGATTACAGCGTGTATGAGGTTAGAGCTGACATTATACGGTCAGACGATAGCAGTGTGGGTTGCGCAGATCTAGCGGAAGTAATTGCAGAGACTACTGGGCACATTCCTCCAGGTAGATTGGCGGATGATATCAATCTGGCCAAAGTGGAATCAACGAAGGTGACAATTAGTGAAATGATAGCAGGGCAACACTCACTAGTTGACGAGTTAGAGGAAAAGGTTTCGGTATTGGAGGCGAAGCTACAGACTAAGCCTCAGGACAAACGTGTTGAAATTAAGACTGTATGTGAACAGAGGCTGAAAAAGCCGCCAGATAAACCGGATTTAGGATCAAAGCCGGATGGTTTTTTCTGGAATGACCTGGATATAGACGAGGATTTACTGTGGGAAAATAAAGAAACAGTCGAGGACAAGTGTAGACAGATAGTAGTGTCTGCTAATATGCACGACCTACAACTAAACGTGTTGATTGACACCGGTGCAGAATTGAGCGCTGTATCTGGGAAAATATTTGAGTTACTGAAAGATAGACCTGGCATCGTAGTTATGCCAGTAACAGGAGTGAAAATTATCAGTGCTACTGGGAAGGCCAGTAAACCGGTCACAAAACAGATTTTTGTCCACTTCCAGATATGTGGGGCACGATTTGAACAAGAGTTTGTCGTCGTGCCAGACTTAACTACGGAAGTAATTATCGGGTTAGATTGGCTATTAAAGTACCGTGCAGTGATTAATTGCGAAAGCAAAACTTTGACATGTACGTCCCAAGATAAAACAATAGCAGTTAGTTTTGACGAGGCAGGAGACGGTGTGCATAGGCAATGCCAGCCTATACACATTGTAAACTGGCCGAATGGTATTGATGTAGGTATGAATTTGAACTACTGTAATGTAAGGAATCTAAGCATTGACAAAAGCGTAGAAAGTGAATTGGAAGAGATAATCAAATTCCCTCCACGGACTGACATTAGTATTGGTGTGAAAAAAGATCGTTTGCGAGAAGTAATGAAGCTAAAAGCCGATGCTCGCATACGTCGTCATGACGCTAAAGCGCGTTTTGTGAAGTTTGCAATCGGAGACTTAGTACTTGTAAAAGCTCATGAGAAATCGAGCGAGATAGACCATGAAATCTCTAAATTTAAGTTTGTTTATAATGGACCATATAAAGTCATTGGTATACCTCACACAAATGCTTATTGCTTAGAGTATCCAAGCTCTGGAAAACGATTAGGTATACGGAATATTGTAGACTTGAAATTGTACCAACCTAGGATTGATTAATACCACAGAATGGGTAATTTGTACAGTATGTAATATAGAGTGTAAGATTTAAGGATGTGCCATGTTGCGATGCTTTTGCCTGACCTAGAGGTCATTAAAAAACTTGTAATTAACAAGTAATTAATTTTTGATTAGACGTTTTAACCAATTGAAAAATCCAAGCTGCTAGTTTAAGTTTTTAGCTGAGTCACAGTAGATTAAGGAATGTAAATATGCTTTTGTAACTAGCTGTCAGATTTCATGAATGCATGAATGTGTGTTTTACTAGTCATTGCCGATGTACTTAGACGCTGTTTTAAGTTTCAGGCTAGTACATGCGTGTGATGATGGACAGTGTTGAGTTATCCACTGTGATAGTATTAAGGGACTCCTTGAGATTACTCGGGAGTGAGTTTTCCTAAAGAATTCAGTGAAACGGACGTTCTGGAAATGCCGCTACACAGGCGAGTGAGATCAAGCGTGCCGCACAGGCGGGCGCAACAATATTGGCAAGGTGGAGCCGCTGTCGGCTCTCGGGTCGCTGTCGGCTCTTGTGCCGCTGTCGGCATTCTTTGTACTTGCGAGTACGGAAGGCGCAGTTGTTTTTCTTCCCGGACAGCTGATATGAAAGAATTCTGTTGTCAATATTTATGTTTTTGTCGATCTACTGTATATTATTTTCTTGTTTAGCGTTAAGTGGACTCTCATGACGAGTTAATAATTATGAAAAGGTTATATAAAATGTGTATTCTATGTAATTAATAATTAATTTGCGTATTTTGATCTACCTGTTTTTATGACCATGTACTCTAATTAATTTTGCAAATAGTATTCCATTTCTTATAGTGTTACGAATTTTAATGATTTTGGAATAGCTAAACCATTTTCTATGCTTTCTATGAATTTTAATATGTTGTCAACCTGTTTTATTTTGTGCAAGATGACAGAGTGGAATAAGATTAGGACAGTCTCCACTCAATTTTTATGGTCTAAAAAATTGATTTATGCTTAATTAGACGAATGTTAAATTTTGATGATGTTTTGAGCATATGCATTTCCGCTGTTTATTTTTGGGGACATTTTCTGAGTCTGTTTAGGTTACACGAACATCCTCAGACAATGTGGGGCACGTGTAACGCCGGAAATGCATATCCTCCTATTTCCATCTATTGTACTGTAAGTTTTTTCCTTATTTTGTTACCTGAACATATGACATTTCTGTGTCTTTACATATTGTAACTGTTTTACTATTTGTATATATATATTTATGCATTTATGTCGATGTATAATTGGTTTGTTTCGTAAATATTATTTGTATTTTTACGCTGGGTCTTGCCTAGGGAAAACTGCTATCGAACGATTACATCGATAGGTCGTGTGTAGAATCAAAGTGTGTAGGATCTTTGGTAGTGTTAACTCTGCCGCGTGGAGCGCGGGCAGGGCAGTTGGAGTCTGGCTGGAGTAGCGAGTGGAGCAGGTGTGTGGTGTGACGCTCCCGCGAGTTGCCGCGTTTTCGGGGTTTAGCAGCATGTAATTGCGCTCGACTTGCTATGTTAGTTTCTGGCACGGTGTCGCGGACGGGAAGCATTAGCCGGCGCACATCAAAAGCCCGTTTCGTTTGGTGACCGTGTCGAGAAGAAGGCGCGCCAACATCCAGCTTCTGCAACAGCGACGGCCGACAGTGAGTGACCGTCGCCACCTCCTCGATCGACGGCTTCAAACCTTCAATCAACTAACAAGGAAGACTAAAAGCACGTAAAGTTTCAGAACTGTATGGCAGACCTCAGCTTTTCAAATTGTTCCATTTGCCTCGCAAAATTACAGCAACTCAGCATGAACCTTTGTTGCTCATTGTCCCAATTGCATTACCAAGCAGGGTCCCTTCCTTTTCCGAAATGAACCCGAGTGTCGTTGAGATTCAGACGCCAGCATTAAAGTACTATCATTGCATTCCGTTACTTTAGTTTCCAAGTGCAGTTAAAGCATAGCTGGCTACAATAGTTAGATTACACAAGCACAAATTAAGAGTGCGAGTTTTGTTAGCATATTTTAGCTTACCTGTGACTGCAGCTCAGCTTGGTACGTACTAAATTTTACTATTGTTAATTATTCAGAATCATTTAATTCAAGTTCAAAGTTAAATCTCTTGTTTCTAAATTGCGTAGAGTCAAGTTGCTTTTGAAATTATTGTTGAGGTAGTCCAAGGCTAACCGTATTCTGCTGGATTTCGATGTGCTTCAGAAAGAAAGCTCACTATTAACTTCAGTCACTAAATTAACTTTCGATTTTCCGGTTTTATTAAATCTTTTGCTAAATTAAGTCAGAGTGTAGCGAAATTTATTACTTCTGACAAACTTTCAGTTTTCACACTACACGTGTCAACCTTCCGTTGCCACGCTTCTAGTGCTAACTATATGTGTAATAACCTTTCTTTTTCAGTTACTATAGTAATTGTCCTTAGGACTGGCGACCGTGATTTCCCCCAAATCTCAAATATCTAATTACCGCTAGTTAATTGTTGACGTAACGGCCGCACATTTACTTTCTTTATTAACTTTACCCCTTTTCAAAATTAATTTCCACCAGTTTCATTTGCATTTTTCCTTTCATTTAGATGTAACCCTTTCCTCCCTCTTTACCGACAGATTAACTTCGGTGACGATTGCTTTCCCAAATTTCCCATTAGGTACACGCGGTTTAATTTTTCACTGTCATTAAGGTCGATAAGTGAGGGGGGAGGTTACACGTGAATCACTTGAAACATATAAAGAGACTTTTTGCTTCCTGTTCACCGGCCGGTATTATGAAGGAAGAAGAGGATTTAGCAATCGTCGCATGTGCAGCATTTATTTCATTGCAAGAAGCCGATTATGAGAAAACAAGAAGAAGAAATGCGGCCTGGTAGGCGACGCCTGTTTTAAAAGTAGGGGGCAGTGTGGTGGGACAGAATGTCTACCTCAGAGCTGAAGTGGAATATAGACTGTTTCATAACTTCTTTTTCCCGAACGAAAACTACAATTTTGATGTGTTATTGAAGACTCTAGTTCCTAAAATTTTTAGGAATCCTATACCTGCAGCTGCAAGATGAGTGGTCACTCTAGTTATGTTTGTTTCTCTTTGTCGTTCACGGTGAAAAGATGTCAATTAAGAATTCGTTTAGTTTTTCAGATCGTGCGCCTTTCTTTCTAATGGCTCACTTACTTCCCTTCAAGGATCTAATCTTTCCAATTTGTTTTTATAACTAAAGTTTTTAGGGGCATATAAACGTCCCCGTTACGATGAAACTCTGTCGGGTTTAAGGCTGTCTCTCTCTCTCTGCATTTAGCACTCCATACTCGACTATTTTTAAACTCTATAAATACACAGCCTTAGCGAGAGCAGACATTTTGCCTGCAGGGGAAAGAGGACTATTAAAATTAAGTCTTTCAGGACAGTCACAACTCGCACTCAATATGCTTTATTGACTGGTTTCGCTCTTTAGCAACCTGCTACCCTAATTTCAACGGTATATACCAGTGTTTCTGATTACGTTCTTGTTAAATGACAGAGTGAAATAGGACAACAAAATATAATAAGTACGACTTGTGCCTGTCGTTAAAAAAAAGTACATAGCCGTTCCACAGACCAAAACGCTAGGGAACCAATAATATTGAATCCGGTGCTCACACTAGGAGAGAGGACGCAAGACCAGCCAGCCGCCAACGCCTTCATGTTACCGCCAGCAGACTGAACTGCAACCAAGGCCAACCGCTTCGTTGCCGCCTATTAACTGCCGGTACACACTACGAGAATATCGGCCAACGAAGCGGCTGGCTGTCATTCGTTGACCTCAGTTGGCCTAGTGTGCTTCGAGCAGAAGTTCGCCTGGATGATGTGGCCAGACACGACCATTGACCTGATGCGACAAGAAACGTGATTCACGCGACCAGGCGAAAACTTTAGGTTTGTCCACTTTCGAGTCCCAATGATCCGGTGCTGACTGGAATCGTAACTGACGATGTCGCCTTATCAACACAGGAACATACAGTGGTCGACTGCTTCTTAGCCCTACGTTCAACAACACGCGATGAGCAGGAACACTTGTGTCTTTACCAGCACTCCACTCTTCCGTCAGATTTGCCACTAATCACCGCCCATTCTGTTTCTAGAGCGTTTTGTAATTAGGCGTGTGCGGGCAAAGCCCTGTCGTCTACTCGCATTTCCACTGTGAAACGTTCCATAGGCGACCACGGCAGTAGCACTCGATCAGGTGAGTTGTTGCGTCGGTTCCTAGACGTCCGGTCATGGCGTCGGGCGATGACGATCTGCACTCTGTCAGAGTCGCTTGTGGCAGCGGACTTCATCTGCGAGCCGTATTGTCGCTAGAATTATTCACAGTTCCTCTCTCCTCTGCTTATATGTCTCGTACTTTGCTTAACGCATCATGGGCCTGAGAGCCCTCCAGGTGACATTCACTTTAGCGTTAGGCAGTGCCGTAGTGTTTTCGTTCAACAGAGCATGTGAAGCAAACTACTCATTAATTTCCTAGATTATTTCTCTTTTACGTTAAAAGATGGGTATTGGTCTTGGCCTCGTGTTAATTAATTTTACTTTGCCTTGTGCCTTTCGGCCTTAGGCCACTCTCAGATACATGTAATGCAATACATTCGTGCGTAAAACGTAATGTATTTTATATATTTGAGCCTTTGAGAATAGCATAAGGCTGAAACCCGCAAGGCAGAGTAAAATTAATTAACACAGAGGTCAAGACTAATGTCCGTTTTTGAGTTTATTTAAAATGGCTGCTACATCTCGTAAAACATTTATGTATTTTTGCTACTGTCTTCAATTTTGGCAGTTCCTTTCGATAAAAGTTTGTAATAATACCCTTCTTGCTTTAGTATACAGAGGGTGTTGCTTGACGGTAGGTTCTGACAGGCTGCACAAAAATAGGGAAATACCGCAAGATACGCAAGCTTGAACATGAACGCTGATTATTTAAATTTATGTTATGGACCGAAAACACATGAACTCAAGATCACTTCTTTATTTGGACAGATTGCTATTTTCGTATAACAATCTAGCCATCTTCAGATCTAACATATAAAGCATATTTTTATAGCGTTTTATGGTACGTATATACTCTTCAGCCCTGCTACAATATTATGTGCACTTTTGTAAGCTGTTGTGCGTTGCTAACATGAAGGAAAAAATCTGTTTTACATCTTAAATCTGAAGATGGCTAGATTGTTGGCTGAAACCAGCGATCGATCCAAATAAAGAAGAAATGAAGCAACAAATAAGTTACAACAGTAGCGGACTTAATCATTGATGACTAATAAAGAAGATTTCGTGTCCGATCTTGACGGCATGGGCTTCCAATCTACTACATAAATTTAAAAAATTTACAACAGACCATGGCAACAAATTTGATAAATGCAGATGCTAGCCAAGTAGGTTGCGCTGTTGTATTCGACCACGAACGGCACCTGTGCAGTGTCCTCAGAACGTTACTAGTTTCACTCACGATCTGAACAGTGTTCTGTACAGCTGAGTGTGCGCTGTGTCGGAGACAGGGAATTCGATCGTTGTCAAATTCTTGGTGTTCGTATGGCGGAAGCTTCCGTAAACAAGGTAGGGAAAGTGATGTTTAAAGGGGCACCACATACAGGAAAAGCGGGAGAACATCACTAGCTAAGTCACAACACGGACGAAAGTGTCTGTAGAGTCATTGTGACGGACTGTCATTGATGAGGATTGAGACAACAGTGAGAGGACGCCTCCTGCAAAAGCAGTGCAGAACTGAATGTTGCACTCGCTAACTCTGTCAGAACCAGAGCAACACGAAGGAAGCCGCATAATGTAGGAACCGCAGGACGAACTGGGATTCCAAAACCACCCAGCAGTAATGCTAAAGCCCGTAGCGATGAAATATCAACAAAGTTAATTAAGGCATGTTCTCGTGAGTTTAGTACAATTACTTGTGTAAACAATTATAACTGGGACATTTCCTGACTGGCTAAAATATGCAGATGTTAAGCCACTATTCAAGAAAAGGGATAAAGAGATACCAGCAAACTACAGACCGATTTCACTTTTACCAGCATTCTCAAAAATTTTAGAAAAGGTAATGTACAGGCAGTTTCTCAACAATCTGACCACAAATAACATTTTATCAAGAACACAGTTTGGATGTCTGAAGGGTTCTGATATCTAGAAGGCGATTTACACCTACAGTGAAAATGTACTTAATTCATTAAGTAGCAAATTACAAGCAGCAGGTGTTTTCTGTGATTTGTCAAAGGCATTTGATTGTGTGAACCACAACATCATTTTAAATAAATTAGAATTATATGGTGTCACGGGCAGTGCTGCAAAATGGTTCGCCATACCTCGCTAACAGGAAACAAAGGGTGTCAGTGCAAGGGACTAGTGAATTAAGTCATCAGTCATCATCAGAATGGGAAGAAATTACATGTGGTGTCCCACAAGGATCCATATTAGGGCCATTGTTTTTTCTTGTGTACATTAATGATCTCTCATCAGTTGCACTGCCAGAAGCAGAGTTCGTTTTGTTTGCAGATGACACAAGTATTGCGATAAATAGTATGCCGAGTGTAGTTCTAGAAAGATCTGCTAATGATATTTTTATGGATATTAATAAATGGTTTAAAGCCAACTCACTGACATTAAACTTCGAAAAGACTCACTATATGCAATTCAGAACCTGTAAGAGGTTTACACCCAGCATATGCATAAAGTATGAAAAAGAGCAGATAGAAGAGGTTGACCGTCCTAAATTCCTGGGATTACAACTTGATAATAAATTCAGTTGGGAGGAGCACACCACAGAACTGCAGAAACGCCTTAACAAATCTGTATTTGCAATTCGAGTGTTAGCTGACATAGGCGACATAAAAACGAAAAAGCTTGCATACTTTGTCTACTTTCATTCCATAATTTCATATGGTATAATATTTTGTGGTAACTCTTCAAGTCAAACAAAAGTTGCAGAGTCAAAAAATACGTATTATTTGTGGAGTAAATTCACGGACGTCATGTAGAAACCTCTTCAAAGAACTGGGTATACTAACTACTGCCTCTCAGTATATTTACTCCTTAATGAAATTTGTCATAAATAATATATCTCTTTTTCCAACAATCACCTCAGTTCATACATACAATAGCAGGAACAAAAATTATCGGCACATGGACTTAAAAGCACTTCTTTAGTTCAAAAGGGGTCCACTACTCAGGAACACTCATCTTCAATAATTTGCCAGCAAACATAAAAAATTTTGTTACAAATAAAGATCAGTTTAAAAGGAGCCTGAAAGACTTACTAGTGGCCAACTCCTTCTGCTCCACTGACGAATTTTTTAATAGAAACAAATGATGTATTGTATACATTCATACTATTAGTATTGTTATTTCAGCTTTTAAAAAAATTGACATGTTCCACATCCACGAGAATCTCCTCAGCACAGATCTATGGAACGAAAAACTAATCTAATCTAATATAAAATGTGGCGCAGAAGACGTAAAATCTGGACTATGGAGAAATGGAAGAATGTCATTGGTTCGTATGAGTCTTTTTTCACGCTGTTTTCACCTTCCGGTCGAGTTCATGTCCCAAGTATGACATGGGCGGGGATCCATAGTGTTTCGGGCAGCGTATCGTGGTTTCCCGCTGGGCCCCGTGGTTACTCTGGAAGGTCACGTTACTGCCGAGGGCTATGTGACTATTAGCGCCGATCAGATCCATTCCATGGTACAACGTATGGTCCCCAGTAGTGATACTGTGTTCCAACAGGGCACCTGATGCATAGGTCGCGTCATCCAGGACTAACGTCGTGAGCACGAGGATGAATTGCCACATTTTTCCCTGGCCGCAGTCACACTCACCACATGTCATTATTGTTGAGCTTTTGTGGTCTACTTCGAAGAGAATGTTACGTGATCGCTATCCCCCTCCAGCATCATTACGTAATTTTACCACTATTTTGCAGGAAGAATGATACAACTTCACTTGAAAATCGTACAGGACCCGTACTTAGCCATTTCGAGGTGACTGGAAACTGTTTTGAGTGCCAACGGATTTCGTACGCCGTATTAGGCATAGTAACGTGGTGTTTTTGGTGTTTCCATATTTTCTTCCATCCCCTGTATTTCTTCCAGGATTTCCATTAACGTTCACTACTTCTCTTGCCCCTATCGTGAAAGTCGTAATACCTGCGATTAGCTGGCCTCAGGAAATGCTCACTGCGGTAGATTTCCATCAACTTCTCGTTGCAGTTGCAACTTCGGTTCGCCAACTTGTTTGTTTAGATACAGAAGCATGCGTGCCACAGCTAACCTGCACAGTCCACACTGTGCTCTCACACGTGACTGCCTGCACAATCAAGACTTGCGCAGAAATGGTTTTGCCACACTCGCCTTCGCAGGTTAACGCAGGTGTACAATTTTAACATCCACATACTCAGATTTCGGTGCACAGGAAAACCCCCTCAGGTCTAAATGAACGTGCGTGGCGTGCTTCAGTTGTAATTCCGCCCACGAAGAAGAGGTCATTAGTGGCATTTGGACAGTTTCGACCAAATGCTGAAACGTTGTTTGTTACATTGTTAGGTGAAACTCCGCTTAAAGTTTGAAAAGAGGCAAGCGAAAAAAAAAGGCAGGGAGGAATAAACCAAGCGGACCCCTCATCAGTTCAGTTTTCTGCAGTCGAGGTGGGGGAAGCGACCAGTAAGAAGTAGCATCGGGATGAATGAGGGAGCAGAAAGAGAAAGAGAGAGAGAGAGAGAGAGAGAGAAAGAGAGAGAGGAACGGTATAAACTGTGGGTTGCTATTCAGCAGGTGTAGCCTCCCACAGCGGGCGAAATGAGCAGGGAAAAAGAAAGAAAAGGGTGAGTTCTTCTGGGCGGCAGTTTTGCGCTGGAAAAAGCTGCACAGACTTTCCGCTCGGAGTGCAGTTATGGAGAACAAACACGGAAGTCGGAAGCTTGAATAACTGTTTCGTGCGCTGAAAGTTGGCAATTAACAAATATACTGCCACTTCCGATCGATCGCATCGTGGGGGCTCGGCGGACATAACGAACATTTCTCTGGTTCAGTTTTGTAGTCTAACTCCGGCCGTGAGGTCCCCCCTTCTCTCCCCCCCCCCCCCCATCATAACGTAAATGTATTGAAGAAACTCAGCAGCCTAATTTCTTCTACAGTTCATGACTGGCTCTTTAGATCTGAGTAGTCGCACCGCGCACACCTCAACTGTCTCCTTTGCTGTAGTCAATGAACTCCTTCCTTCCACTTTCTTAATCACTGTTAATCGGTGAGAGGAGAGGAAGCCTTCAATAAAGTATTCCTGAGTACGCCATCACTATGGACTGTCTATTATTGGTTGTGGCCTATAACTAACCTTTTACCCCGCCTCGTGTTCTGCACTTAATATTGTCATGAGAAGGGATTTGTACTACATCCCCCACATTTTCCTGTCTTGGGTTTTGTTTCTCTATCTCTGTTTCTCTCGCCCTCTCTCTCTCCCTCCCTCTCTCTCTCTCTCTCTCTCTCTCTCTCTCTCTCTCTCACACACACACACACACACGCACACACGCTGCAACATTTATGTCCAAAGTAAGGTGTGATCTTTATGTCTAACAAAGAACAGTTATTTCAAGTGCTTGCTGACTGCATATCTGAATACGTGTATCTGTATATTTACCTGATCCTCCCTTAGATTATCTGTCTGCTACCAAGAAAGCAACATCAGTAAACCCAAAGCAATTAAAACTTTTGCACGATAATGACAAATTAGAGGTAAGTACATTGAAATCTACTCGATCTTCCTGAGGCGCTATAAGTCTGAATAAGTGAAAAAGTGGTTCCTGTATGAAAATCCATAAACTGTGTGAAATAAACTTCTTACGTCCTATTGGTGTCGCCTTGATAATGCGTTTTTCTACTCTCAGCACTTCTAAACTAACTATAGCTGCGAACGCCAAAATGCAAGATATGATTGAGACACATTTAGAATTTGTTTAAATAAAAACGACTTGCAATTGGGAGACGGAACACGACTGAGAAGAATCACTGTAATATCTTACTTAAAAATCTCACTATATAGTTACACTGACCTGCAATTCTTAAACCACATCACAAAAATTACTTTTATGCAAACAAATGTTCTTTACTAAAACTGCAATAAAAAACTTAGGATTATGTACAAAGCTGGTCTCATTCAAGATACTTGTCTCGCAGAGTTCTTTCACACGTACATCTTTGTAATCGATATATCTCTTATGCCCTTGGATAATAAGTTAAAAATTTTCATTATATGTACCTATTTCACGACACACACACACACACATACACGTTTCCATTGTACAGGGTGTAACGACAACTGTACATATAATAATTTTTTTTCTTTATGAATTTCTCTAAATTAGTGTGAAAAATGGTTGATTTAATTTCTTGCTCTTTTCGTGATGTTAAAGAAACTGTGAGTAACTTTTGAAATGAATATTATTAATTATGTTAGATTTCAAATGATGTGATAATCAAAAGAAAATGTACTTAATGTTAAAACTATTGTAAAATGTGGAAATTGTAATTTAAACACTTGGTCCATACGTAGGTAATGCATTAGGATATGTGTAGTAGAAAACCTGTGGCGAATACCCTACCTGTAGGGGAGCGGGAAAAGGTGGAGGCAGGCGAGCGCGGGAAAACGCACACTGGGCGCGGTTCGGCACAACGGGCTCAGTAGTAGTCGGAGGCGAGCATCAGTAAGAGTCGGGGTGGTGAATTGGTCAGAGGAACACGTACTGTACCGAGGCGGCTACCTAGGAAAAGTGGATTCCATTGAGCCTCGGATGCACCGATTCCGACGACTACTTGGCATGGCTATATTCTGAGGCACAAAGTTGGAAAGATTACGACGCTAAGAAGATGGAAAGTGCCGATGTAGTGTGAGCCTTAGCCGCGCTTGTATGTGTGCCGTGCTGCCCGCTATCTCGCTGCCCGCCAACCGCCGCACCGACTTGCACAGGTCAAACATTTATTTCATCTTTAGAAGTGTATTTGTGTGGACCAGTGTCGAAAATGTTTCTAACCGTTCAATAATAACGTGACTTTTACCAGAATTGCCTTAGCCATGACTTATCCTGATCACTGACCTAGACAGGATCCTTACCTCGTATTGTGCAACCCGAGTATCCTGAACTGAAAGTTTATAATTAGTGTAAATGAGAATTATCAGCAGTCAAACTTTTGCTATAAGGAAAATTTAAAAGTTCTGTGAATTATTGCAAATGTTGGTAAAGGACAAAAGTATGACTAAACTGAAAGAGAGTTTTTTGAATTGAGTTAGCGATGCTATTTAATTAACTTGAGACAGAACTAATGACAGTTAAATTATTCAGAAGTAAGAAAAAAGAGTAGTTATCCATTGATTGATAAATTTGAGTGTTAATTTGCCTTTTAGTACTTAACAGTTTCAGTATAACGACCATAACAGTTTCAGGCCCCCCCCCCCCCTTCTCTTGTTCATTCTTTCAAACCTTGAAATGTGCTGATCAGATTTGACCAGTAAAGTTAAGTTCTATATTGAACCTAAGGGTATTAGTGTTGTTTTCCAATTTTAATAGTGACATTGTATGTGTGCTTTCAAAACTGCTCATCCTAGGACAATCTATGCCCGATTTCAGTCTGATCAATATACGAAATGCAGTCCGTAATAATCATTGCTGTGTGGTGTTGTGTGAATTTAGCTCGTCCAAATTAATACAAAAAGAGAAAGCTTTAGTTCAGTGGATTTTTCCGGGTCCAAACTTTGCCATATAACGCATCATTACTACGTGTTACTATGCTTGTACATGCACCCACTTGTACAAGGAAAAGCTCACTCATTGCCTAAGTAGGCTGGCGACCGAATCATTAATTATAGGTAGCATCTACTGTGTATACTTCTTGTCCATGCGAACGAGCAATTATACTTTACATATGCTTGATGAATCACTGTAGTTATTGACTGATTACAAGTCCGATCTTGCTTCTATTAGGTACACGCGGTCAATTCATGTACTAAAATCCTTGATTATAAGGTGAAGCCCGTGAACTTATTACAGTACAGGCTTTATACAGCTAACGCACGTCCGTTTAAGGGCGGTAGCGTTACAAGGGTATTAGACTAATAAGTACAGATACTGTAATCATTGGTACATTAATATGTACTTATCTGCGTAGGTTATTTGTATTTCTCTCTGCGTCTAACAGTCTTGTCACAATCACGTCACATAATTTACTCCCTGATGTGTTCTGTACGGTCGTACCTGCACTGCTAACTGGACTACGCTGTCAGTATACACCAGGGGTTCGAGAACTTTTCCACTGACGGAACACTTTGAGAATCCTCGAACTTTGATGGAACACCTTGTATATTTTGAAGATTAATAATTTCTTAAAAACAAATAAGAAAACTAGTTTTGTTCAGTGATTACATCAATTTTAAATCATGTCTAGTAATACAGTAATCACTATAAAATTTTAAAAAATAATCAGCGTCGCCCAGGTGTCTGGAAAAACCGCCCTGTTATTAACAGTTTTCCGCGAAGCACTTATTCACTTCCCACGGAACACCAGTCTTCCGCAGACCATAGTTTTGGAAACCTGTGTATAGGCTAAGAGTTTTCTGTCCGTGTGTCAACACCAGAAGGAGTGCTCAGAGAAAAATAAGCCTTAATAGCAAAAGTCTCCAGATGCTGAGCAGTTGTCAGCATCTGGAAAGTTCCGCAGTTCCTCCTCCGTGGATTCATCTCCATACATCAATTTTGAAGTGTAGTCTGAAAATGGTTCCCCTTTGGCTGTAAACGGTCGCCAATAAACTTGATTTGTGCGATACATACTGTTTTTATAAGTATAATTGTCAAAATAGATCGCTGTTTCTCCCAAAATGTTTTCGAAAGAATATTTTTGTATTCGTAGGTGAAATCTGATGAGTGAAATTTCTTGAAAATATCGCACCCCGCCCCAACTCATTTGTCAAGTGCATGACACTCCGTCCCCTATTTAGCGATAATACAAAACGAGCTGCGCCCCTTTGAAATTATTCAATGTCCTCTGTGAATCGCATCTGATATGAATCCCATACCGTGCAGCTATACTCCAGAAGAGAACGAACAAGCGTAAATGGAGGCCGTCCTTCAGTAGGTTTGTTGCATCTTCTAAATGTTCTTCCTTCCCGACATCATTTTATGTGTGATGGGTGCAAGGAAAGCGTTTCTGAAGAAGAGAAATTTGTTAACATCGAGTATAGATTTAAGTGTTAGGAAGTCGTTTCTGAAAGTATTTGTATGGAGTGTAGCCATGTATGGAAGTGAAACATGGACGATAAATAGTTTGGACAAGAAGAGAATAGAAGCTTTCGAAATGTGGTGCTACGGAAGAATGCTGAAGATTAGATGGGCAGATCACATAACTAATGATGAAATATTGAATAGAATTGGGGAGAAGAGGAGTATGTGGCACAACTTGACAAAAAGAAGGGACCGGTTAGTAGGACATGTTCTGAGGCATCAAGGGATCACAAATGTAGCATTGGAGGGCAGCGTGGAGGGGAAAAATCGTAGATGGAGAGCAAGAGATGAATACGCTAAGCAGATTCAGAAGGATGTGGGTTTCAGTAAGTACTCGGAGATGAGGAAGCTTGCACAGGATAGGGTAGCATGGAGAGCTGCATCAAACCAGTCTCAGGACGGAAGACCACAACAACAACAACAACAACAACATCGTAATTCCAAACACTAGATATTTACTTGGACCGACAACGTTTTAATGTGTGTGATTTATTGTGTATTTGAAACATAACGTAACTGTTTTAATACTCACGAGGGGGACCGCGCCGACCTCATGCCTTATAATCTCATTCTATTTTCCTCGCCATACAGTTTTCTTATCTAAAATCGTTTTGGAATCGTTTACGATCTTCTGATGACTTTACTAAATCCTAAGCGACAGCATCGTCTTCAAACTATCTATGAGGGCCGCCCACACTACTACAGTTTTTTATAGAATACGAGTAGAGGAGAGCCTGTAACACTTCCCCTGGGTACCCCCAATATCATTTTGTTTGCGCAATATGACTTAGTATCAGTTACTACGAAACGTGACCTTTCGGACTGGAAGTCACGAATCTTGTCACACAGCTATAACTACATGTAATATGGAGGCAAAGGAATTTGCTGCTTCTGCTAAAGGGAGTCAAATTCTTCTAGAGCCGGCCGCGGTGGTCTAGCGGTTCTGGCGCTGCAGTCCGGAACCGCGGGACTGCTACGGTCGCAGGTTCGAATCCTGTCTCGGGCATGGGTGTGTGTGATGTCCTTAGGTTAGTTAGGTTTAAGTAGTTCTAAGCTCTAGGGGACTTATGACCTAAGATGTTGAGTCCCATAGTGCTCAGAGCCATTTGAACCATTTTTTGAAATTCTTCTAGAAATTTGAAAATATGGAAACAACTTGAGATCCCCTGTCGATGACATTCATTACTTCATGTGACGAAACAGCCACTTGTGTCTATAAACTATGTCTTGTTAATTTGTACTGGTTATGTTTTAATAGATAGTTTTCTTCAAGGTATTTCGCTATGTTGCAATACAGAATATGTTCCAAAATTCTACAATAATACGAATATCATTAATATACAGGGTATCCTAGAAATGTTGCGACATACTTCGAGGCGTCGTAGCGGTTGTCTTGGGGAACAAATCGAGTAAAGGAACCCATGTCCACAAACGTCATCCAACGACTTTGCAGAGCATCAAAGTTGTAGGCGCCAGCCCTTCAGCAGCAAACGTGACTTTTTACGCTAACGAACATTAGACAGAACGTCTCGAAATGTTATTTCTTATTCAGTGAAGTGACCGACTGCCACTATCGTCAGTGGAAGAGATAGAGCTAGCTGCTGCAGGCAGCCCTTATCTCCAATGAATGCGATTCTCTGTTGCCTTAGTGGATAACTGTTTTGGACAAGGGTTTCGATCTCCAGTTTATTGTCTCTCCGTATTCCGAAAAACACTGAAGATGTTAGAGGGTTCGAGGAGACAAATAAGCGGCGGATGGCAACCCATATCTGAAACCGACATCCACTGATGCAAATGAGTATCGCATTCACAGGAGACAATGCACTCCTAAACAGCAGCAAGCTCCATCGCTGCGATCGTGGCAACCAGACGCGACCACTCAATAACACTGCGGGGCGTTCGGCCTACGGTACGTCTGCGTCCAAAGTCATTTGTCTGTCGAGGGGTGACCCAGCGGCACGTGCTGTCGTCTCTAACTCTGACACTTTGTAGCGTCGTTGCATGACGATTACGGATACCGGTTCCTATCCTCGACCTGTTTCTCATGACACGCTTTACAACCCATCGAAGTTTAACTTTTTATACCTGGGATTCAGTCTTGTAGAACTTAATAAAAGACATCACATTTACGCCAGTGACTGTAACGCTTTCTTTCTTTCATGATTGCAATTTTGCCTTAGGTCATTATCAAGTGCAGATTTTTGTAGCTAAATTGCAATCGTGAAATAAAGAAAGTGTTACAGTCACTGGCATAAATATGATGTCTTTTATACCATCGAGGCAACGGCCTTGACGCAGTGGATACAACAGTTCCCGTGAGATCACCGAAGTTTAGCGCTGTCGGGCGTGGTCGGCACTTGGATGGATGACCATCCAGGCCACCATGCGCTGTTGCCATTTTTCGAGGTGCACTCAGCCTCGTGATGCCAATTGAGGAGCTACTCGACCGAACAGTAGCGGCTTCGGTCAAGAATACCATCATAACGACTGGGAGAGCAGTGTGCTGACCCTACGCCCCTCCTATCCGCATCCTCCACTAAGGATGACACGACGGTCGGATGGTCCCGGTAGGCCACTCGTGGCCTGACGACGGAGTGCTTTTTTGTACCATCGAAGTTTCTTGCAGTATTTATGGGACACACTGTATACAGGAATCAGTCAAGTATGTATTCCCCTTCACAGGAAAGAAACTGCCAGGACAAAAAAAAGGGAGCATATTTCCCGCGCTTTATGATACATTACATTCCCGAAATTTGTCATCTGTCCCATGGAGAAAAAAGACCCTTCAAAAGGCGAAGGAAAGAGCTGGCTTTAGGAGTGGATGTAACAGACTACACCATTTTCTAGTTGTGGATGAAAATACAGAATAGGGTAGAGAGTACGAAATATCATTCTAAGTCTCACGGATTACAAGACGACTTTCGGCTCACGTTCAACAGATTCGGTACTGACTGTCATTGTGCCACAGGGAATGTGTTCAAGCATGTTAGCACACAGAGGGAAACGAGGGATGGCCATACAGTTTTAACAACCACCGCAGAATCAAATTTCCGTAATTAGTTACCATTTTGTTTACAGGTTCACTGTAATGCTACACCCTGAAACACCTAAGCCACATTACAATAGCACGCTGTTAGAGGAGTACAAGATACAGTGCAGTATTGCGTGACAACTAGATATCAGCAACAGGGAAAACGTTTCAGCCCTGTAATGGCAATTAGGACTGATAAAGATGTCATCTGGACTCAGTAACTCGAACTGAAATTCAGGCGAGTGCTGGTTCTTGAAGAAAAGCTTCATTTCGTCCCACTGCGTCATAGTGGAAGAGCTTCAAGCGCACATTCATTTCAGTTACGTACGACCTAGAACAACCCAGAAATGTCTGTAACACAAGGAAAGACCACTGAAAGGGTGTTAAACAACGACACTCATGGTGTCTGGTATTAAAATTAATTTAAGAAGAAACATTCCCGAGTAAAGCCTGAGTAAGAGGATGGACAACTACGAAAAGTAGTTGCTGCTATACTCGGATTTACAGTGTCACCGACAAAAATGCAACCCAACTCCTTGAAAGAGCACACTGGTCTCTTAGTAGCGCTGCAGACGCTTTATACCTCGTAAAGATACAGGTGCAGGGAGCCTATAATATTTTTCTTCATTTCTTTGCTTTGGCGGTAAATATCAATATATTCCAATAAAACAGCAGAACAAATGTTTCAACGTAATTGTTTATATCTCTGCTGTGGGAGATTCTGTTTTCGATTATCGAAACTTAACAATCGTAGTCAGAGCAGTGACGAATAAGAGAAGCTGATCGTTGTTCAAATGGCTCTGAGCACTATGGGACTTAACTTCTGAGGTCATCAGTCCCCTAGAACTTAGAACTACTTAAACCTAACTAACCTAAGGACAACACACACATCCATACCCGAGGCAGGATGCGAACCTTCGACCGTAGCGGTCGCGCTGTTCCAGACTGCAGCGCCTAGAACCTCTCGGGCACTCCGGCCGGCGCTGGTTGTTGAGTTGACAGCGCAGCTGACTTGCTCATTTCCTTGCGTAAAGGTGCGGATAGAACATTTAAATTAATATGCAGTATCTGCGTGAACTGCAGAAATACAGTGTGCCGGCCGGGGTGGCCGAACGGTTCAAGGCGCTACAGTCTGCAACCACGCGACCGCTACGGTCGCAGGTTCGAATCCTGCCTCGGGCGTGGATGTGTGTGATGTCCTTAGATTAGTTGGGTTTAAGTAATTCTAAGTTCTAGGGTACTGATGACCTCAGAAGTTAAGTCCCTTAGTGCTCAGAGCCATTTGAACCAAATACAGTGTGGTCTATGGCCTACGGATAGCCGTAGCGTCTTTGATGTTGAATCAAAAGTCCTCGATTCCGGGTACGTAACGCGCCAACGTTTAAATTTTGATTAATAATCAGCATTGGCGGCCGAAGACTTCCGGCATAATAAGTCTCCCTCAATCTGCCAATGGCCTTGTCAAAGAGAGCGGAGGAGCGGACGGAAGTTCAGGAAACTCTCCTGCTCTTGGGTGGGAAACTGCCCTTAAAGGTGAAAGAATCAGCAACGATCAACGGCACGAGGATGTTGAAGGCAATGGGAACCACTGCATTAATGACTCAAAGCGTGTATACATAGGACATTTGGCATGAAGGTGAAAAAGTGTCATGATGATCTTTCCATTGACCAAAGATTTCGGAATAGTCCCCCTTTCGGATCTCCGGAAGGGCCTGCCAAGGGGAAGCTGACCATGTGAAAATGAGTGAATAACCAACGAACGGATAACGTCCTACGAGTCGGGGCATGGAATGTCAGAAGCTTGAACATGGTAGGGAAGCTAGAAAATCAGAAAAGGGAAATGCAAACGCCCAGATACAGTAGGGTCCAGTGAAGTGAAATGTAAAGAAGACAAGGAAAATAATACAACGGGAGTGGGATTCATTATGGCTCAAATGGCTCTGAGCACTATGGGACTTAACATCTGAGGTCATCAGTCCCCTAGAACTTAGAACTACTTAAACCTAACTAAGGACATCACACACATCCATGCCCGAGGCAGGATTCGAACCTGCGACCGTAGCGGGGATTCATTATGAATAGGAAGGTAGGGCAGAGAGTGTGTGTTACCTTGAACAGTTCAGTGATAGGGTTGTTCTAATCGACGGCACACCAACACCGACAACGACAGTTCAGGTATAAATGCCGATGTCGCAATCTGAAGATGAAGAGATAGAAAAGTATATGGGGATGTTGAAAGAGTAATACAGTGCGTAGAGGGAGATGAAAATCAAATAATAATGAGGGACTGGAATGCAGTTGTTGGGAAAGGAATGGAAGAAACGTTACAGGAGATTATGGGCTTGGGACATGGAATTAGAGAGGAGAAAGACTTATTGAGTTCTATAATAAATTTCGTGTAGTAATAGCGAATACTTTGTTCAAAAATCACAAGAGAAGGGGATACACATGGATAAGGTCATACAGAGATTCCAAAATCAGATACTGGATTGTAAGGGGTACCCAGAGGCAAAGATAGACAGATAACAATGCAATAGTGACGAAGAATACGCTGAAGTTTAAGAGGCTAGTCAGGAAAAATCAATACACAAAGACATTCGGTACGGAAGAACTAAAGAATAACGAGATTCACTTGAAGTTCTCTATGGCTATAGATACAGCAATAAAGAGTAGGTCAGTAGGTAACACAGTTGAAGAGGAGTGGACAAAAAAGGGCAGTCTCAGATGTTGGAATGAAATACATAGGTACAAAGAAGGTAACTGCGAAGAACCCATGGATAACAGAAGAAATGCTTCAGTTGATCGATGAAAGAAAAAAGTACAAAAACGTTCACGGAAGTTCTGGAATACACACTGAAGCGATGACGAAACTGGAATAGGCATGCGTGGTCTGATACAAAGATATGTAAAAGAGGCGCAATACGGCGCAGCGGTCGGCAACGCCTATATCAGACAAGAAGTGTCTGGCGCAGTTTTTAGATCGATAACTGCCGCTACAATGGCAGGTTATTAAGATTTAAGTGAGTTTGAACGTTATAGTCGGCGCACGAGCAATGGGGCACAACATCCCAGAGGTAGTGATGAAGTGGGTATTTTCCGGTACGACCATTTCACTAGCGTACCGTCAATTTCAGCAGCCCGGTAAACCATCAAATATCCGACATCGCTGAGTCCGAAGAAAAATCCTGCAAGAACGTGACCAGAGAAGACGGAAGGGAATCTTTCAACGTGGCAGAAGTGCAAGCTTTCCAAAGATTGCTGCAGATTTCAATGTTGGGCCTTCAATAAATGTCAATACGCGAACCAATCAACGAAACATCTTCGCTTCGGGCTTTCGGAGCCGAAGGCCCACTCGTGTACCCTTCATGACTACACGACACAAAGCTTTACGGCTCTCGCGGGCCTGTCAACACCGAAATTGAACTTTTTATGTCTGGAAACATGTTGCCTGGCCGGACGAGTCTGGTTTCAAACTGCATCTAGCGGATGGACATATACGGGTATGGAGACAACCTCGTCAATCCACTGACCCTGCATGTCAGCAGGGGACTGTTCAAGTTGGTGGAGGCTCTGTAATGGTGTGGGGCGTGTGCATTTGGAGTCACGTGGGACCCTTGGTAAGTCTAGATACGATTCTGACAGGTGACACGTAAGTAAGCATCCTGTCAGATCACCTGCATCCATTCATGTCCATTTTGTATACCGACGGACTTGGGAAATTCCAGCAGGACCACGTGACAACTCCATATGTCCAGAATTGCTAAAGTGTGGCTCCAGAAACACTCTTCTGAGTTTAAACACTTTCGCTGGCCACCAAACTCTCCAGACATGAACATTATTGAGCATAGCTGGGAAGCCTTGCAACGTGCTGTTTAGAAGAGGTCTCCACCCCCTCGTACTCTTACGGGTTTATGGACAGCCCAGCAGGATTCGAGGTGTCATTTCCCTCCAGCACTACTTCAGAAATTCGTCGAGTCCATGCCACGTCGTGTTGAGGCACTTCTGCTCGGTCGTTGGGCCCTACACGATTTTAGGCAGGTGTATCAGTTTCTTTGGCTCTTCAGTGTATAGAAATACAAGTCGCTCAGGAATGAAATAAACAGGAAGTGCAGAGAAGCAAAGACAAAATGGCTCTATGAAAAAATGTGAAGAAATCGAAAAAGAAATGATTGTCGGAAGGACTGACTCAGCGGATAGGAAAGCTAATACAACCTTCGGAGAACTTAAAAAGAATGTTGGTAACATCAAAATTGCATCGGGAATTGCACCGTTAAATGCTGTGGAGAGAGCGGATAGGTGCAAAGACAGTGAAGGCCTCTATGAGGGGGAAGATTTATCTGGTGTAATAGAAAAAGAAACGGGGTCGATATGGAAGGGATAGGGGATCTAGTATTAGAATCAGAATTTAAGAGAGCTTTGGAGGACTTGGGATCAAGTAAGGTAGAAGAGATAAATAATATGGCATCAGAATTCCTAAAATCATTGGGGGAAGTGGTAACAAAACGACTATTCATGTTGTTGTGTAGAATGTATGAGTTTGGCCACATACCATCTGATTTTCGGAGAAATATTATCCACACAATTCCGAAGACTGAAAGACCTGACAAGTGCGAGAATTGTCGTACAATCAGGTTAACAGTTTATGCATACAAGTTGCTTAAAATAAGAATATATGGAGGAACCGAAAAGAAATCTGATGATGTTTTGGATGTAGTTTGGCTTTGTTGTTGTTTTTGTGGTCTTCAGTCCTGAGACTGCTTTGATGCAGCTCTCCATGCTACCCTATCCTGTGCAAGCTACTTCATCTCCCAGTACCTACTGCACCCTACATCCTTCTGAATCTGTTTAGTGTATTCATCTCTTGGTCTCCCTCTACAATTTCTATCCTCCACGCTGCCCTTCAATACCAAATTCGTAATCCCTGGATGCCTCAGAACATGTCCCACCAACCGAACCCTTCTTCTAGTCAAGTTGTGCCACAAACTTCTCTTCTCCCCATTCCTATTCAATACTTCCTCATCAGTTATGGGATCTAATCTTCAGCATTCTTCTGTAGCACCACATTTCAAAAGCTTCTATTCTCTTCTTGTCCAAACTATTTATCGTCCATGTTTCACTTCCATACATGGCTACACTCCATACAAATACTTTCAGAAATGACTTCCTGACATATCTATACTCGATGTTAACAAATGTCTCTTCTTCAGAAAGACTTTCCTTGCCATTGCCACTATACATTTTATATCCTCTCTACTTCGACGATGAACAGTTATTTTGCTCCCCAAATAGCAAAATTCCTTTACTACTTTAATGTCTCATTTCCTGATCTAATTCCCTCAGCATCACCCGACTTAATTCGACTACATTCCATTATCCTCGTTTTGCTTTTGTTGATGTTCATCTTATACCCTCCTTTCAAGACACTATCCATTCCATTCAACTGCTCTTACAAGTTCTTTGCTGTCCCTGACACAATGACAATGTCATCGGCGAACCTCAAAGTTTTTATTTCTTCTCCATGGATTTTAATACCTACTCCGATTTTTTTTTGTTTCCTTTACTGCTTGCTCAATAAACAGATTGAATAACATCGGGGAGAGACTACAACACTGTCTCACTCCCTTCCCAACCACTGCTTCCCTTTCATGTCCCTCGACTCTTATAACTACTATCTGGTTTCTGTACAAATTGTAAATAGCCGCCGGCCGCTGGTGGCCGAGCGGTTCTGGCGCTACAGTCTGGAACCGCGCGATCGCTACGGTCGCAGGTTCGAATCCTGCCTCGGGCATGGATGTGTGTGTTGTCCTTAGGTTAGTTAGGTTTAAGTAGTTCTAAGTTCTAGGGGACTTATGACCTCAGCAGTTGAGTCCCATAGTGCTCAGAGCCATTTGAACCATTTTTTTGTAAATAGCCTTTCGCTCCCTGTGTTTTACCCCTGCCACCTTCAGAATTTGAAAGAGCGTATTCCAGTCAAAATTGTCAAAAGCTTTCTCTAAGTCTACCAATGCTAGAAACGTAGGTTTCCGTTTCCTTAATCTAGCTTCTAAGATAAGTCGTAGGGACAGTATTGCCTTACGTGTTCCAACATTTCTACGGAATCCAAACTGATCTTCCCCGAGGTCGGCTTCTACTAGTTTTTCCATTCGTCTGTAAAGAATCCGCGTTAGTATTTTGCAGCCGTGACTTATTAAACTGATAGTTCGTTAATTTGTCAACACCTGCTTTCTTTGTGATTGGAATTATTATATTCTTCTTGAAGTCTGAGGGTATTTCATCTGTTTCATACATCTTGCTCACCAGATGGTAGAGTTTTGTCAAGACTGGCTCTCCCAAGGCTGTCAGTAGTTCTAATGGAAAGTTGTCTACTCCCGGGGCCTTGTTTCGACTCTGGTCTTTCACTGCTCTGTCAGACTCTTCACGCAGTATTATATCTCCCATTTCATCTTCATCTACATCCTCTTCCATTTCCATAATATTGTCCTCAAGTACATCGCCCTTGTATAGACCCTCTATATACTCCTTCCACCTTTCTGCTTTCCCTTCTTCGCTTAGAACTGGCTTTCCATCTGAGCTTTTGATATTCATACAAGTGGTTCTCTTTTCTCCAAAGGTCTCTTTAATTTTCCTGTAGGCTGTATCTATCTTAACCCTAGTGAGATAAGCCTCTACATCCTTACATTTGTCCTCTAGCCATCCCTGCTTAGCCATTTTGCACTTCCTGTCGATCTCATTTTTGAGACGTTTGTATTCCCTTTTGCCTGCTTCATTTACTGCATTTTTATGTTTTCTCCTTTCATCAATTAAATTCAATATATATTGTGTTACCCATGGATTTCTACCAGCCCTCGTCTTTTTACCTACTTGATCCTCTGCTGCCTTCACTACTTCATCCCTCAAAGCTACCCATTCTTCATCTGCTTTATTTCTTTCCCTCAAAGCTACCCATTCTTCTTGTGCTGTATTTCTTTCCCCCATTCCTGTCAATTGTTCCCTTATGCTCTCCCTGAAACTCTGTACAACCTCTGGTTTAGTCAGTTTAACCAGGTCCCATCTCATTAAATTCCCACCTTTTTGTAGTTTCTTCTGTTTTAATCTACAGGTCATAACCAATAGATTGAGGTCAGAATCCACATCTGCCCCTGGATATGTCTTACAATTTAAAACCTGGTTCCTAAATCTCTGTCTTACCATTATATAATCTATCTGTCAGTATCTCCAGGCTTCATCCATGCATACAACCTTCTTTTATGATTCTTGAACCAAGTGTTAGCTATGATGAAGTTGTGCTCTGTGCAAAATTCTACCAGGCGGCTTCCTCTTTCATTTCTTACCCCCAATCCATATTCACCTACTACGTTTCCTTCTCTCCCTTTTTCTACAGCCGAATTCAAGTCACCCACGACTATTAAATTTTCATCTCCCTTCACAATCTGAATAATTTCTTTTATTTCATCATTCATTGCTTCAATTTCTTCGTCATCTGCAGAGCTAGTTGGGTTTAGGAAATGTAAAGGCGCCAGAGAGGCAATCATGACGTTGCTGTTGATAATGGAAGCAAGACTAAAGAAAAAGCAAAGCACGTTCATAGGACAATGTAAAACGGTGCAAGATGTTCGAAATTCTGAGAAAAATAGAGGTAGCTATTGGGAGAGACTGATAATACACAATACTTACAAAAGCCAAGAGGGAATAATCAGAGTGGACGACTAAGAACGAAGTGCTCGGATTAAAACGAGTGTGAGACAGGGATGTAGGCCTTCGATCCTTCTGTTCAATCTGTATATCGAAGATGCAACTATGGAAATAACAAATGGTTAAAATGGCTCTGAGCACTATGGGACTTAACATCTGAGGTCATCAGTCCCCTAGAACTACTTAGACATAACTAACCTAAGGACATCACACACATCCATTCCCGAGGCAGCATTCGAACCTGCGAGCTTAGCGATCGCGCGGTTCCAGACTGAAGCGCCTAGAACCGCTCGGCCACACTGGCCGCTGGAAATAACAGAAGGATGCAGGAGTGGAATTAAAATTTAAAGTGAAGGGATATCAGTGATACGATTCTCGGATGACATTACTATCCTGAGTGAAAGTGAAGAAGAATTACAGATCTGCCGAATGGAATAAACAGTCTAATGAGCACAGAACATGGATTCAGAGTAAAACGAAGAAAGACGAACGTAATGAGAAGTAGCAGAAATGAGAACAGCGAGAAAATTATCAGGATTGATGGTCACGAAGTAGATGAAGTTAAGGAATTCTGCTACCTAGGCAGCAAAGTAACCAATGACGGAGGGAGAAAAGAAGACATCAAAAGTAGACTAGCACTGGTAAAAAGGACATTCCTGGACAAGAGAAGTCTACTAGTATCAAACATAGGCCTTAATTTCTGAGAATATACTTTTGGATCACAGCATTGTATGGCAGAGAAACATGGACTGTAGAAAAACCAGAACAGGAGAGACTCGAAGTTTTTGAGAGGGGATGCTACAAAAGAATGTTGAAAATTAGTTTGACTGATACGGTAAGGAATGAGGAGGTTCTGCGCAGAATCAGTGAGGATAGGAATGTGTGGAGAAAACTGACAAGGAGAAGGGACAGGATGATAGAACATCTGTTAAGATATCAGGGAATGACTGTCATAGAACTAGAGGGAGCGCTAGAGGGGAAAAACTGTAGAGTAAGACAGATGTGGGAATACATCCAGCAGATAACTGAGGACGTAAGGAAGTGATACTCTGAGATGAAGAGAGAAGAGTTTGGCACAGGCATTCATATAACTGATTCCCGTAGATGGGTAATGGATCCGTCTACTTCAGTGAGGATGCAAAAGTACGTCCGACCTCTTGCGGGAGCCTCAGAGTAGCTTGCTTAGAGGAAATGGACACGGACTGCGTGTAGGTGGCTCTCTGTGGGAATGTGGGCCGGCCTTGAGGCGTACTGAGATAGTCTGCAAGATCACTGTGTCACACGTTCGAATCTTGGTCCGGTACACATTTTCACTTGTCGCCGCTATTCCGCGTAATGTCCCAGTAAAGCTGATGTCAGCAATCCCTACCCTCTTCCTCTCCTCTCCACCCCTCCCCCCCCTACCCACCCACCAACCACCGACGTACATATGATATTTATTGAACTATCTTGATCAAGTTCCAGCATGTCTGACTGAAGGGATAAGTTAAGTGCATGATTACAACATTATTGCATTTGAATCACACAGTAAATTCATTTCTATATCTTTCATCTAAGAATTCCGTAAGTGAAAATTATCACTACTAACTAACACAAGTCCATTCATTGTAATACAACGATATTGGATCACCACTTGATCAAACGTTCACTCCCACTGTTTAAAATTAGGCCAATCATCCCGTTTTATTATAAACTCCACCACGTGGTAATGCAAACCTCCACCGCTGACGAAACTCGTGGCGTTGAAGTAGTGACTATGCTGCAGTCGGTTATTTGGGATCACCGCAGTAAGACGTCTCGACGTGGCAGAATGATAGAAATGAGATACAGCGTTGCACGTGCCGCTGGCTACAAAGTGGGTGAAATTTCCTTGTATGCTGATGTATCAACGAGGGCTGTCCAACGTGCCTACAGGGTATGGAGTACAGCTGACAGTCGCGTGTCGTGGTTTGGGAATAGCTTTCGATGCAAGGTTGCTAATCAACGCTGACGGGAGACAAATCTCACGCCTAGTTAACGACAGCTCGATTTCAGTCCTATCAGGTGTCGCTGCTGTCAGTGAGCGCAGAACTATCTCAATCAGTTTCCGGGCCAACACTGCGAAGGGAACAGCAAGTGACAGACATTTTCTATTGGGGTATCTCGAAAAGGCCGTCGTTCACGTGGACGCATAGTGGTGAACGTCTTCAGTGGAACATCTTCATCGGGACAAACAACACAGCACCTGGACAGTAGGTGATAGAGAAATGTAGTGATGTCTGACTATTCACGAATTTGCCGCTTTTCAAATGATGCAAGGCGACGTCGCACCAACATCCCAATGAGGCGTATAATTAGAAGGGCGTACAGGATGTAGTGTAGGCCAGATCTGGTTCTGTGATGTTCTGAGGGTGTTTATAGCACTCTCCACTTATTAACGTCAACGTGAAACAGAATCCTTTCTTTAGCATTGTCGGTTTTCGAATGTTGCCTTTTTTAGGGTTCTGCACTTGAGCCTTACAATGAGCAGAATATAGGGTTGTGGTTAACTATAACATTTGGGTTGCATTCGAAAAGTATTGATATAATCAATCAACCTTAAATAATTGTTTTTCTAGTATAAATAGTACATTTGACTTCCAATCAGAAAGCTTGATATAAATCAAGAAAAACGGAGCCTTTAAAGGATCACTGGTCATTTCTTGATACTTGAAAACTCTCTCATTAATGGCTACAGGATACTTCCCTCTCACCTGGCATCATGGACTTTTCAAGAAGCAAGGTTGCACAGTACAAGTAAGGGAAAAATTCCGAAGATTGTTAATTTGTAGTTATATCCTGTAAAAATAATTTTTTGCCATTACGAACTTACACTGCATAGGTAATTCATCAAAAATCTCACCAACTACTGTAGAGGTTTTTACCTGGTTTTTAGTAATAGGTAGAGAGATTGACGAGGGAAGTTTGTTTATATAATTTACAAATATTTCGTGCTAATTGGTTGAAATACTAAATGAAGCCCCATGCCGCTGTGAAAACGATGCCCTTGCCACCCAGCCGTGATAGGTGTAAAGCCGACCGACTACAGCGCTACGATGGCGCTTGGATCACAGGTCGAATCTCAAAATTTTGTACATGTCTGGAACAACGTCCATAGGCTGAAATCTTCGTGAAGAAATAATAAGCAGCCAATCAGTTGCCAAATGGAAGGTTTATTTAAGCCCATTGACTATGGTTTCAACGATGACACAGGCCAACAGAATTTTTTTTAAACATTTTTACTTTGATAGCTGATCTTATAGATTTTTATCAGTTGAATCCAAATCCAGCCTTAGTTTTTTTGTATCACCCATAGTTTTCGAGCAATATGCTTTTTATCACATAGTATAAAAATGTCTGAGCAGTACACTAAATCACATTCTTGTTGAAAAAAAAAAGTTCTTTTCTTTTAATCTAGAACCAAGCAATTCAGCTTTTTCTTTCGTTAAGCCCAGATCCCTAACCAAATCGTTAAGCTCGGTCTAGGTAAACAATTTGGGCTCTAGACTTTCTGTATTACGATCAAATTCATCTTCATCGGGTTCATGTCAATCAGATTGTACATCAGAAAATACTTCTCTAGCAATAGAATTTAAATCAATTGGTGGTTCAGGAACCGGTAAATCTACGCCATGCCCTACTGATCGGATGGCGGACAGAAGGTTAGGGTAGCTTATTACCTTCTTGTTTTTTCCATTATGACCAGTAATATCAACACTGTAAAAATAATGATCATCGGCATGATTTCTTGGCTCCCTCCATATCGCAGGAACAGCAAATCTAAAGGCTTTTTTCTCCTTTTTGGACCATTTTCTTAGATCTTCAACACACACGTAACGTACATTACGTGGCGCCAAAGATTTATCTTGATCACCAAGTTTAGGTGCAAAGTATGATAGATAAACCTTTTTCATAAAAACTGTAATGTTTCTTTGTTGTTTTTTAATCACAAATTCACCACAAATATAACAAAAACAGTCAGCAGAGTTTTTACAACCACGATTAGACATTGTATTGAGCACATGTACAGGAATCGGAAAAGTTAGGTTAGGTTGACAGTAAACAAAACACCATCTGTTAACACAAAAATAGAATCGTCCTTTTTCTGCCAGCAAATGTTTTTCAGCAGTGCTAACAACGTGATCTACATTCTTTACACCTCCTTTTTAAATTATTTTATTATATTCTTTAAAAAATCGCTTAATTTAATAAATTTAACTGTAAAATGTGGAGAAATGTTGAGTGATAAAGTATTTTAAGTATCATATTTGCATTTTCCACCCTAAAAAACGTAAGAATAAGGTATTTTCAGCAAAAAAGTTTTTCCATCGTTGACCTGTGTTATGAAAACTTCTCCTTCAGAGGATATTAGTGATAGATGGGTTCCATCGTGGGTTCCATGTTTTAGCGGAGTTCTTTTAAAAATAGCGGTATGGGTCAGTAAAATATAAGATTTCACCACCATCAAACCAAAAACATGCCCAAAAACATGGTCGTCATTGGGTAACACTTCACCAATGTACAGTTCACGTATAACTAGGCTGTTGGATTAGCTGTACATTGGTGAAGTGTTACTGAACGACAACCACTATGAAGGGTACGTTTTTAATATAAGGAATGATGAATTTTTTTATTTTACTAAATCCTTTCGGCTGTTTCTTAATATATCTCCACTGCAACATGGAGCTCCCTTGGGAGCACCCTTGTCACTAGATCCTTCGAAAGAAGACGTTTCTATAAACACTGAAACTATGGTCAAGGGTTTTAAGTAAGAAGACATCACAGGTTCTTGACGAACTGCTCATTCTACACTCGAACACACACACTGACAGTCTATGCCTCCAACACGTACATCGCTTCTAACGCTTCAGAGCAAAATAATAGTGGTAACTGTTACAAAATTGTTCAAATGGCTCTGAGCACTATGGGACTCAACTGCTGTGGTCATAAGTCCCCTAGAACTTAGAACTACTTAAACCTAACTAACCTAAGGACAGCACACAACACCCAGCCATCACGAGGCAGAGAAAATCCCTGACCCCGCCGGGAATCGAACCCGGGAACCCGGGCGTGGGAAGCGAGAACGCTACCGCACGACCACGAGATGCGGGCTAACTGTTACACTACTGCACTTCCACTGTGTGGGATTAGGTACGAATATTCCATAAAATCTTAGCTGAATCATTCTACAGAACATTTCGTCATTTTCGTAACAGCAATAGCCCGGTGGCCAACTGTATCTTTCTGTTCTCTGTAGATTAATGTCAAATCCCACCAGTAACCGCAAAAGGAACGGGAGAAGATGGTCAAAGCACGTGCAATTGCTATTTAGCTTAGGGGGCAAATATAACTCCAGAATTACAAACATAAAATAAAAATTACGAGGCTGAATGTGAAATCAGTCAAAAATGTAATCTTACAATTAAAATATTCTTGAAATTTTTGGATTTCCCGGAAGTGGTATCTTGCCAGTGTCGATGTCGATAAAAATGGTCGAGAAAATGAATTCCGGGGATGCATGAATTACCTGTGTAGGCCTATATACACTAAAGCGCCCACGAAACAGGTAGAGGCATGGGTCTTTAAATAAGACCAGTGTCTGGCGCAGTTGTCAGATCGATTACTCCTGCTACAAGTGCACGTTATCAAGATTTAAGTGAGCTTGAACGTGGTGTTACAGTCGGCGCACGAGCGATGGGATACAGCACCTCCGAGGTAGTGATGGTGGGGATTTTTCGGTACGACCATTTCATAAGTGTACCTTCAATATCAGGAATCCGCTAGAACATCAGATCCTGCAAGAACAAATAGGACGAACGGCGACTGAAGAGAATCGTTCAACGTGACGGAAGTGCAACCCTTCCGCAAATTCCTGTGGATTTCATTGCTGGGACATCAACAAGTGTCAGCGTGCGAATCATTCAACGATAAAGGCTTTCGGAGCCGAAGGTCCACTCGTGTACATTTGATGACAGCACGACACAAAGTTTTACGCCTCGCCTACGCCCGTCAACACAGACATTGGACTGTTGATGTCTGGAAACATATCGCCTGGTCTGACGAGTATCGTTTAAATTGTATCAAGAGGTTGTACTTGTACGGGTATGGAGAGAACATTATGAATTTATGGGCCTTGCATGTCAGCAGGGAACTGCTCAAGTTGGTGGAGACTCCGTAATGGTGTAGGGCATCTGCAGCTGGAGTGATATGAGACTCCTGATACGTCTAGACACGAATCTGACAGGTGACACGTACGTAAGCATCCTATTTCATCACCTGCAACCATTCATGACCATTATGCATTCCGACGGACTTGGGCAGTTCCAGCAGGACAATGCGACACGCTACACGTCCAGAATTGCTACAGAGTGGCTCGAGGAACACTCTTCTGAACACTTCCGCTGGCCACCAAACTCCCCAGACATGAACATTATTGAGTAATCTGGGATGCCTTGAATGTGCTGTTCAGCAGAGCTATCGACACCCTCGCAGCCACGGATTTATCCCTGCAGGATTCATGATATCAGACGTTAGTCGAGCCCATGTCAAAGTCGTGCTACGGCACTTCTGAGTACTCTCGGGCGCCCTACGTCATATTGGACAGGTGTACCAGTTTCTTTGGCTCTTCAATGAATATAAGGGGTGTAACGGGTATAAGTGCAGATACTTCTATGGCCGACTGAAGACGGCGTAATGAACAAAAATACATTATCATTTACGTCCTTTTCAGGCTAGTAATTATAGCCATTACAAGTCATATGCTCCTAGGTTGGTGAGAATCTAAAAGTACATATGACAAGAGCAATCCGTTAACGCATATTTTCCCCTAAGCATCAGGTCAGGTGTTGAAGTTTGCGTGCATGGACGCAAAATAGTTTGTCTATACCGACAGGCATAGCCGACATAGTGGCGCAGTACGACCGTAAAGCAAACTTCACGTCGTAAAGTTTGTGACGTGTTCGTGGGAAGACCGTTCGATGCAGAGAAAAACCATTGAACCAACTGATGTGTGTACACATTAAGGTACTTCATATAAAAACGTCTGCACTTATACCCGTAACGACCTGTATAATACGGAACTCTGGAGTGTATGACTTACTCGCACTTGTGTGGTTGTGGTTTTTTTTTCTACGTGTTCATGATGAGTCTCTTTTGGACATTCGCAAGATGAATGTAACCGTGTTTTTTTTTTTTAGTTTGATAGTCCCTGAAGCAACCTATTTCCCATTTAATAACTCGTTCTGAATCCCACAGAGATTCTGGGAAAATTTGTTGGAACAGCAAGTGATATATCGCAATCAACACCCCCACAATTTGGTAATTATGCGTCGTCTCATCATCAGTTAGTGGTTTCATCTGGATAGGGACTATCTGGAAAGACTTGTGGACTCTCTTCCTAACCGCACAGTTACGTCTCTGAAATGGGCTAATGCTTTTTTTTTTTCAGTCAATGGCACTGGTAACTGACAAGCTTCCATTCAGCACCCGTTTTAACGTTAAAAAAGGAGACGTATTTGGAACTGTACTAGGAATGTGAAGCACCGAGACAGGACATTAGTGAAACAGTTATCTCGCCGAGTGTTCGGCGGAAGGTTTTATGCTGCAGCACTTCCGCAAACTGTCCGGTGACACGTTGTCCACACACTCAGTGTAAACGCACCGCTGCGGCCATTAGCTTCCCGGATGCAACTATAAACCAACGGAGCGAGAAATTCGGCGGTCATTTCCATTGCAAACGAGAGCCAATGGGGGCGCTCTTTGGGCCGGTAAAGCCGTTAGCACAGCCGCCGGCCGCTGCAGCGGACTGCTAATTGCTGCGAATCGAGACCCGAACGACCTCCTCGGCGCAATCAGCCACTTTAAAGCGTTAAAGCGGCGCCAGCCGGACCTCTGTCCAGCCCCCCAATTCTTCACCGGACCAGGCGTCTCTGGTGGCGTCAGTCACCTCGAGCCTCCTCTACTGAAAACAGCACGGACTAAAAATTGGCGAAAAGCCGATAATGGGCGCAATCCCAAGCTGTCAATAGCACTATGAACTCATTTCACAATACAAGTAATATAACGGGATGTGAGTACGACGGAAATTGATGACAGATTAACACTGTGGGGCAGGCAATTACTCTAATCCATAAGTCTGCCAGTTACGGGCAGTACTCTTACCGATTTGGTAAGTACACTACTGGCAATTAAAATTGCTACACCACCAAGATGACGTGCTACAGATGCGAAATTTAACCGACACGAAGAAAATGCTGTGATATGCAAATGATTAGCTTTTCAGAGCATTCACACAAGGTTGGCGCCGGTGGCGACACATACAACGTGCTGACATGAGGAAAGTTTCCAACAGATTTCTCATACACAAAGAGCAGTTGACCGGCGTTGCGTGGTGAAACGTTGCTGTGATGCCTCGTGTAAGGAGGAGAAATGCGTACAATCACGTTTCCGACTTTGATAAAGGGCGGATTGTAGCCTATCGCGATTGCGGTTTATCGTATCGCGACATTGCTGCTCGCGTTGGTCGAGATCCAATGACTGTTAGCAGAATATGGAATCGGTGGGTTCAGGAGGGCAATACGGAACGCCGTGCTGGATCCCAACGGCCCTGTATCACTAGCAGGCATCTTATCCGCATGGCTGTAACGGATCGTGCAGCCACTTCTCCATCCCTGAGTCAACAGATGGGGACGTTTGCCAGACAAAAACCATCTGCACGACGACGTTTGCAGCAGCATGGACTATCAGGTCGGAGGCCATGGTTGCGGTTACCCTTGACGGTGCATCACAGACAGGAGCGCCTGCGATGGTGCACTCAACGACGAACCTGGGTGCACGAATGGCAAAACGTCATTTTTTCGGATGAATCCAGGTTCTGTTTACAGCATCATGACGGTCGCATCCGTGTTTGGCGACATCGCGGTGATCGCACATTTGAAGCGTGTATTCGTCATCGCCATACTGGCGTATCACCCGGCGTGATAGTATGCGAAACCCTACATTTCAGCACGATAACGCACGACCGCATGCTGACACTCATACAACACGGACACAGTGTTATGCAGTTTAGATTCCGTTTACTGGTAGCTTAGGTTGCTTTTCGAGTTGGTTCAAATGGCTCCGAGCACTATGGGACTCAACTGCTGTGGTCATCAGTCCCCTAGAACTTAGAACTACTTAAACCTAAGTAACCTAAGGACATCACACACATCCATGCCCGAGGCAGAATTCGAACCTGCGACCGTAGCAGTCGCACGGTTCCGGACTGCGCGCCTAGAACCGCGAGACCACCGCGGCCGGCCGCTTTTCGAGTCCAGTTTCACAGACGAACATAGGCAATATTGGTGGTAGCTAAGTTACATATTTGTTGCACAAACGTTACAAGTTCTCTGGAGAAATGAGAAACAGTTGTGTGAATATCAAGAGCTGAAAAGACAAGCACGTTCTCAGCAAAGACAGCATGTATTATATACGGAGATCACTTTATACGAATATATTCTTACTAGGACACAATTTACACCATTAAATATTTGCAATTTCGTTACGACAGAAACAATTGCTAGCGCAGCACAATAGCTTGCGTACCTTATTCCAGATAACACCAGAACGAACAGAACAAAACAGACTAGACAGAAGAATGAACATTGCATTGTGTTTTATACTCTTACAAACATGATAATACTTCTTTTAATTACTTACACATTATAATCTCATACAATAAAAATAATGTCTTTTCTGCATCTATCGATCTATATTGTATATTTTTACAGTTAGTGTTATTACCTTTCGCATATAAATCGATGGTTGCAGTTCATTTTGAGTCACATACAGTCATTTTTATTTATGTTTCACCTCGATAAGGGTGAATATTGCAAAAGGGACACTACACGGGCCCTTGGGCTACAAGGAACACACTACTTAATGTTTGGTCCTTGTAGACCAAGAGTGTCACTTTTCTTTCGTTTGTTCGTCACTTTCAGTTCACTTTACCGTGTATTAGGTCATGGGTACACATTCATTTTGAGTCTTTTTACATAACGTGGCTGGGGACAGTTGCAATGTAACAAGCTCTTCAATTTGGACGATGGCCACAGGGAAACCCCAGAAAAACCTCGGCAGAGCTGATAGATTTAACTCTTTGTGTTACTTACACAAGTTGGTTCTACATGTTTTGGTATTATAAGTATTTACTTCGAATATAAAATTTTCTGAAAAGGAAACAAACATATAGTTTTTATATGAAAGTGTTCATCAAATTTTTTATATTGTGTTGGTAATATTTTGAGTTTCTTGTTATTATTTTTGTCGGCGAATTTCTCGTCGTGTGGTGTGGATGACTCTGTAAGTCGCTACCGCGATGCCTCGTGCCCGTTGCCATGGAGCGTCGGCTGGAAACTGTTGTTTTCTTTCTTGTCCGTAGCCGGCGGTCAGGATGTGGAGTACGGATCGACGTTATTTTGTCTGCGTGGGCGTCTGCATTGTTTCGCACCGCTCGTTAATGTTTTCAGCACGGGAGAGGATGTTGACTCGTGCAAATCATGAAACAAATTCACATATGTTATAGAACGGATATTGTAAGATGTTAATGCTGTGGGTAAGAATTGATTAGTGAACATTATAGCATCATCGAGGCACAGGCTCAGTTGTTTGGTATTTTCGTGTTCGTTTGCACGTACTGGTGCTGAATGATGCAGAAGATACGATGCTGAAGTAAGGAGTGCACATCCCTGTTGTCATCACTTCGCATGGAATATTTATGTTTCACAGTTTTTGTTTGACAGCGTTCCACCGTAGTTGCCGTTGCAGTAACGTCCTACTACGTGGTCCGTGACGTTACATTAATTGTTGGCGCACAGGAGGTAGCGTCCAAACTAAAAATGTTGTCTGTACAGTTTCGAACACACACTGATCACAGTTTTGTGTTTTCGCTCACTGCACACAGATATGTTTTCTTAATGTTTGTACCTCGCGCTTTTTCAGTTGTAGAGCACATAAGTGTTCACTGTCCAAGTTGATCACTAATACAGTTCTCAAAGTTCACACTTCCTCTGCGAATACCAACACACTATTATAATTCCTGTTAGTATTGCTTACAGCATGACTTTGATACAATTGTATTACATGATTACTGTTTTTATATATATATATATCACATAGTGACACAGATGTCTGTTCGTTTACACAATATGTTACAATGAATTTTCACAGATCAAAAGCACTTTCGTTCTGTTATTGCATACAATTAAGTGTTACATCATACATGCAACGGATTATGGCCTGACTTGCAATACTTTTATATTTGAGCATTAATAAATTTGTCATAGGGTATATTCATTCGGGGATTAGGACCGCTGCGCATGTGCTTGCTCCATAAGCTGTTAGCGTAATCGCGTATCCTGTAAAAGGTTTGCAACTGTCAAAAACAGGCTCTAAAGTGGAGCTCTCATTTAATCTCAAATATTGTGGCTAGATGCTTCTACTTTCTCTTTTAAGGTCAAAGCACGGCATCACAGATGTCACATGGTATGTGCTCAGTCTTTTGCATACACCTTTTCTATTAATTTTTCATGTGACAGATTAGAATTTAGTGCATTCTTTAAATAAACATTTATCACACAGCATAATAAAATTTGTAGTTACTAACTCTAATAACCACTGAAAGACATCTTACACTTACTGAACGCATTATTGTGGCCAAGATAGATACGAAGCCCACACCTACTACAGTAGTACAAGTTTATATGCCAACTAGCTCTGCAGATGACGAAGAAATTGAAGAAATGTATGATGAAATAAAAGAAATTATTCAGATAGTGAAGGGAGACGAAAATTTAATAGTCATGGGTGACTGGAATTCGAGTGTAGGAAAAGGGAGAGAAGGAAACGTAGTAGGTGAATATGGATTGGGGCTAAGAAATGAAAGAGGAAGGCGCCTGGTAGAATTTTGCACAGAGCACAACTTAATCATAGCTAACACTTGGTTTAAGAATCATGATAGAAGGTTGTATACATGGAAGAACCCTGGAGATACTAAAAGGTAAGACAGAGATTTAGGAACCAGGTTTTAAATTGTAAGACATTTCCAGGGGCAGATGTGGACTCTGACCACAATCTATTGGTTATGACCTGTAGATTAAAACTGAAGAAACTGCAAAAAGGTGGGAATTTAAGGAGATGGGACCTGGATAAACTGAAAGAACCAGAGGTTGTACAGAGTTTCAGGGAGAGCATAAGGGAACAATTGACAGGAATGGGGGAAAGAAATACAGTAGAAGAAGAATGGGTAGCTTTGAGGGATGAAGTAGTGAAGGCAGCAGAGGATAAAGTAGGTAAAAAGACGAGGGCTAGTAGAAATCCTTGGGTAACAGAAGAAATATTGAGTTTAATTGATGAAAGGAGAAAATATAAAAATGCAGTAAATGAAGCAGGCAAAAAGGAATACAAACGTCTCAAAAATGAGATTGACAGGAAGTGCAAAATGGCTAAGCAGGGATGGCTAGAGGACAAATGTAAGGATGTAGAGGCTTATCTCACTAGGGGTAAGATAGATACTGCCTACAGGAAAATTAAAGAGACCTTTGGAGATAAGAGAACCACTTCTATGAACATCAAGAGCTCAGATGGAAACCCAGTTCTAAGCAAAGAAGGGAAAGCAGAAAGGTGGAAGGAGTATATAGAGGGTCTATACAAGGGCGATGTACTTGAGGACAATATTTTGGAAATAGAAGAGGATGTAGATGCAGATCAAATGGGAGATACTATACTGCGTGAAGAGTTTGACAGAGCACTGAAAGACCTGAGTCGAAACAAGGCCCCCGGAGTAGACAACATTCCATTGGAACTACTGACGGCCTTGGGAGAGCCAGTCCTGACAAAACTCTACCATCTGGTGAGCAAGATGTATGAAACAGGCGAAATACCCTCAGACTTCAAGAAGAATATAATAATTCCAATCCCAAAGAAAGCAGGTGTTGACAGATGTGAGAATTACCGAACAATCAGTTTAATAAGCCACAGCTGCAAAATACTAACACGAATTCTTTACAGACGAATGGAAAAACTGGTAGAAGCCGACCTCGGGGAAGATCAGTTTGGATTCCGTAGAAATACTGGAACACGTGAGGCAATACTGACCTTACGACTTATCTTAGAAGAAAGATTAAGGAAAGGCAAACCTACGTTTCTAGCATTTGTAGACTTAGAGAAAGCTTTTGACAATGTTGACTGGAATACTCTCTTTCAAATTCTAAAGGTGGCAGGGGTAAAATACAGGGAGCGAAAGGCTATTTACAATTTGTACAGAAACCAGATGGCAGTTATAAGAGTCGAGGGACACGAAAGGGAAGCAGTGGTTGGGAAGGGAGTAAGACAGGGTTGTAGCCTCTCCCCGACGTTATTCAATCTGTACATTGAGCAAGCAGTGAAGGAAACAAAAGAAAAATTCGGAGTAGGTATTAAAATCCATGGAGAAGAAATAAAAACTTTGAGGTTCGCCGATGACATTGTAATTCTGTCAGAGACAGCAAAGGACTTGGAAGAGCAGTTGAACGGAATGGATGGTGTCTTGAAGGGAGGATATAAGATGAACATCAACAAAAGCAAAACGAGGATAATGGAATGTAGTCGAAGTAAGTCGGGTGATGTTGAGGGTATTAGATTAGGAAATGAGACACTTAAAGTAGTAAAGGAGTTTTGCTATTTGGGGAGCAAAATAACCGATGATGGTCGAAGTAGAGAGGATATAAAATGTAGACTGGCAATGGCAAGGAAATCGTTTCTGAAGAAGAGAAATTTGTTAACATCGAGTATAGATTTAAGTGTCAGGAAGTCTTTTCTGAAAGTATTTGTATGGAGTGTAGCCATGTATGGAAGTGAAACATGGACGATAAATAGTTTGGACAAGAAGAGAATAGAAGCTTTCGAAATGTGGTGCTACAGAAGAATGCTGAAGATTAGATGGGTAGATCACATAACTAATGAGGAGGTACTGAATCGGATTGGGGAGAAGAGGAGTTTGTGGCACAACTTGACCAGAAGAAGGGATCGGTTGGTAGGACATATTTTGAGGCATCAAGGGATCACCAATTTAGTATTGGAGGGCAGCGTGGAGGGTAAAAATCGTAGGGGGAGACCAAGAGATGCATACACTAAGCAGATTCAGAAGGATGTAGGTTGCAGTAGGTACTGGGAGATGAAGAAACTTGCACAGGATAGAGTAGCATGGAGAGCTGCATCAAACCAGTCTCAGGACTGAAGACCACAACAACAAACAACTGATTATGTTTCTAAACAAATTCTATTATTGGACTGATGGTCCGTTAGCATCTTTTTACTCGAAGGCTGATGTGTAAATCATTCCTTGACATAAAGACAAAACATCTTACTTACTAAGCACAAACAAAACATCAAATTCTTACAACTACACAAAAATATATATTGAAGTCTGTGCAAAACCTACATATTACACAAAAATACGGTAAATCATTCGCCGGCTGGAGTGGCCAAGCGTTTCTATACGCTACAGTCTGGAACCGCGCGACCGCTACGATCGCAGGTTCGAATCCTGCCTCGGGCATGGATGTGTGTGATGTCCTTAGGTTAGTTAGGTTTAAGTAGTTCTAAGTTCTAGGGGACTGATGACCTCAGCGGTTAAGTCCCATAGTGCTCAGAGCCATTTGCACCATTTTGGTAAACCATTCATGTCCTATTGTCAGGTACCACAAATTTCTTTAAGTCCTTATAGGGATACAATCCTTTGATCTTCCCACTCCTCACATCAGCTATAAGGTAGCTACAACCGTGCGGTATTTGTATAATTTTAAAAGTCCATTATACAGCATTTGCCATTTCTTCTTCTTCTTTGTTATGAGTGACGACTTAGGATGGTTTCTTATCAAAACTAAGTCGTTTATCTGATATGGGACTGTCCGTTTTATTGACTTGATATCGACTCTTTCGTTGACTAGCGCAGCTCGTCATGTTGCTGATGGCGTCCTTTATATTATCCTCTTGCCTCTTATCTGCTTTGCCGCAGTGGATACACCGGTTCCCGTCGGATCACCGAAGTTAAGCGCTGTCGGGCGTGGCGGGCATTTGGATGGGTGACCATAAGGGCCGCCATGTGCTGTTGCCATTTTTCGGGGTGCACACAGCCTCGTGCTGCCAAATGAGGAGCTACTCGACCGAATAGTAGCGGCTCCGGTCAAAGAAAACCATCATAACGACCGGGAGAGTGGTGTGCTGACCACACGCCCCTCCTATCCGCATCCTCAACTGAGGATGATACGGCGGTCGGATGGTCCCGATGAGCCACGTGTAGCCTGACGACGGAGTGCTTTTATCTGTGCGCGGCAATTTTGGTAGCGGCGTGATCCATTCATTTAGTTCTGCAGTACTAAATAATAACTCATTGGGCGTATATCCAGTAGCTGGATGAGGTAGATTGTTGTGTATATTTTCGAAGAAGGGTAACAGTTCTGGACACTTTGTATGTTGCTAACGAGTATATGTTCGGATAAATCTGTTGAGTTCCCGAAAAATTCTCTCTACGGGACTTACTTCCGGGTGGAAATGTGCAAGTAATATGTGCTTTATGTTTTGGTCACGTAGAAACTCCTTCCACTGAAAATGAAGGCGGTGAATTTTCTAGATTCCTTGGTTAGCGGGATTTGCCAGTAACTACTTCGCATATCTATCGAGGTGAGATATTTGACTTCATAGAATTTCTGTATTTGTTCTTCTAAATTCACCGGTCTCGTCCTAACGGGTACTATAATTTTATTAATGTTCCTGGCGTCTAGGACAAGTCTGATTTTTCCATCTGGCTTGGCTACAACTACCAGCGCTTGCTGTACGGCGAAAGGGATGGTTCTATTATACCCCATTGCAGCATTTTTTGGATTTCTTTGTTAACTGCCTCCCTTTTCGTCCACGGTACTGAATGTGATGCTTGGCAGAATATCGCATGGGGAAACACACCTATATTATACATATACCCTTTGATGATTCCAGGTTTTTCGGAGAAAACACCACTGTGGTTATTCAATAACTGTGCGAGCTGCTTTCGTTGGGATTCAGTTAGATAACATGATTCTTGTGCTTTGTTGTTAAGGGTTTCGGTCCAGCGAAGCGTTTCGTTTTAAGCTACGTCCGAATCATATTCTCCCTGGCCCCTTAAATTGCTGCTTAACTGAAATATGGGCATCTCTTCGCTTTTTACTCGTACGCTCGGGTAATCTTTACCGGGTGTACTTACTGTTCGTGTTAAATCCAGTACAATCTGCTTATTTTCATTCAATAGGGAGATCATCCCGCTGGAGAAATCAATTTTTGCTTTCTCCTCGCTCAGGAAACCTCCCCCCAGGATTCAGGTTACTCTCAATCCTTTGACTACATTTTACGTTATCTTCTCCTAGGCATAAATCTACCAGCACCTGATTCTGAACGTTTTGTGCTTGTGCTCCCATGGCTCCAATGGCACAGCAGTTTTGTACAGGAAATGTCGGTAAGTTGCGGTTTTCGCTCACGGTTTTGAATAGATCATAGCTCATAACATTAGTAGTGGCACCTGTATCTACGTATATTTCTACTGGCAATTCATTAATTCCTGCTTTTATGATGCTTTGTACTTCAGTTATTTCTTTTTTGTTACATTGGTTTGATTCTATAAGTAAATCATGTTGTGTAGTGTTACCATCTTGGTACCTCATTAATAATATATTATCTTGTGTATTGTTTATAGGTGTGCCGTCTGTTTTTTCGCCGACCATCAATTGGGAGCTTATTGTGGCCGTTGTTCGTTTGACGGTCTTGCACTGTGGTGGTTTCCGTCAGTGGGCATTTCTACTATCTTTACGCTGCTATTCGAGTCTGTCCATGTTTGTGGTATTGCATTAGTATTCTGCATAGAATTCCTATTGTTACACTGGTACTGGTTACCGTTAGGAGGCGGTGGCATATAAGTTTGCATCCACTGCATCGGGTAAGTGCGGTTGTTGGCACTACTGCTTTGTTGCGGCCATTGACCTTCATTTAGACGTTTGTTATTGTAGTTATTATTACTGTTACTGTAGCCGGGATGTCCTCTATCTTCCCACCTAGGTTTTTGATTGTAAGATGGTTGACCGTTTCCGTTCTTCCTGTTTTGTTCTGCGGATTGATCTTCCTTTCCATTTCCGTGGCTTCCAAAATTGGAATTGTTGTTGCCATTTTTAAACTTGCGTGGTGAACCGTTACTCTTCTCCCGGTCTTTATTAATCCTATTTTCTTCCTGGGAGAGATCGATTTCGTCCAGCACAGACAAGTACCGTTCCAGGTCATTTTCGGGTACATTTATTAATTTGTCTCGTATATAACCGGGCAATCGGAATTTTAAGATTTTGATCACATCACGGGCTTATATAGGGTCATCCCACTATCTAGCTTTGTTGATATATTTTTCAAAATATTTACGGAGTGTACCCTGTTTGTGATTGTACACTCCTGGAAATGGAAAAAAGAACACATTGACACCGGTGTGTCAGACCCACCATACTTGCTCCGGACACTGCGAGAGGGCTGTACAAGCAATGATCACACGCACGGCACAGCGGACACTCCAGGAACCGCGGTGTTGGCCGTCGAATGGCGCTAGTTGCTCAGCATTTGTGCACCGCCGCCGTCAGTGTCAGCCAGTTTGCCGTGGCATACGGAGCTCCATCGCAGTCTTTAACACTGGTAGCATGCCGCGACAGCGTGGACGTGAACCGTATGTGCAGTTGACGGACTTCGAGCGAGGGCGTATAGTGGGCATGCGGGAGGCCGGGTGGACGTACCGCCGAATTGCTCAACACGTGGGGCGTGAGGTCTCCACAGTACATCGATGTTGTCGCCAGTGGTCGGCGGAAGGCGCACGTGCCCGTCGACCTGGGACCGGACCGCAGCGACGCACGGATGCACACCAAGACCGTAGGATCCTACGTAGTGCCGTAGGGGACCGCACCGCCACTTCCCAGCAAATTAGGGACACTGTTGCTCCTGGGGTATCGGCGAGGACCATTCGCAACCGTCTCCATGAAGCTGGGCTACGTTCCCGCACACCGTTAGGCCGTCTTCCGCTCACGCCCCAACATCGTGCAGCCCGCCTCCAGTGGTGTCGCGACAGGCGTGAATGGAGGGACGAATGGAGACGTGTCGTCTTCAGCGATGAGAGTCGCTTCTGCCTTGGTGCCAATGATGGTCGTATGCGTGTTTGGCGCCGTGCAGGTGAGCGCCACAATCAGGACTGCATACGACCGAGGCACACAGGGCCAACACCCGGCATCATGGTGTGGGGAGCGATCTCCTACACTGGCCGTACACCACTGGTGATCGTCGAGGGGACACTGAATAGTGCACGGTACATCCAAACCGTCATCGAACCCATCGTTCTACCATTCCTAGACCGGCAAGGGAACTTGCTGTTCCAACAGGACAATGCACGTCCGCATGTATCCCGTGCCACCCAACGTGCTCTAGAAGGTGTAAGTCAACTACCCTGGCCAGCAAGATCTCCGGATCTGTCCCCCATTGAGCATGTTTGGGACTGGATGAAGCGTCGTCTCACGCGGTCTGCACGTCCAGCACGAACGCTGGTCCAACTGAGGCGCCAGGTGGAAATGGCATGGCAAGCCGTTCCACAGGACTACATCCAGCATCTCTACGATCGTCTCCATGGGAGAATAGCAGCCTGCATTGCTGCGAAAGGTGGATATACACTGTACTAATGCCGACATTGTGCATGCTCTGTTGCCTGTGTCTATGTGCCTGTGGTTCTGTCAGTGTGATCATGTGATGTATCTGACCCCAGGAATGTGTCAATAAAGTTTCCCCTTCCTGGGACAATGAATTCACGGTGTTCTTATTTCAATTTCCAGGAGTGTATATTGGCGGGCTGTATACTTCAGTCCTCAGGCGTTCTTGAATAGCCTTAGACCAGTATCTGTCTAGAAAAGATTTTTCAAATTGTGCCAGGCTAGGGCAATTTTCTATGACTTCTTTTGCCCATAAGGCAGCGTCGCCTTGTATGGTACGATTATGAACTGAATTTTTTGGCGTTCATTCCAGGCACTCGGTAATACATTTCGGAATCCTTTTATGAAGATTACCGGATGCACTGTCTTCTTTTCCGCGTTAAGTACTTGGTATTGTCTGTGTTTTATTAAGCGTTCATCAGTGTTATTGCTTGTGGAATTAGAAGCTGCCCCCACGGGGTTATGAATAGGAATGCTTCCTGTAAATTGTATGTTTTCTCTTTCCGAATAGCTTTTTTGTTGATATGAACTGTACGTAATGTTCTCATTACCGTATACGTTCCTAACAGGCGTGCCACAGTCAGTGTTGCCAACTCTAAAAAACCCGAGTCGTTAGAAAGTCGCTAAAACTGATTTTACCAGCGGGGGGGGGGGGGGGGGGCGTGGTAATAAAATATTAATAAAAATTGTCTCATACGTAATTGCTATATTGTCTTAATTAAATGACGCATCGCTTGCAACAACATACATATAAAATACGCTGACGTTTAATTAAACATGTTATCATAATTGACGCAACACATAAATTGTTGTTTCAATCACAGTAGTCAAATATACTAGAAATATACAACTATATTTGTAACAAAAGAAAGCAAGAACTCAAATTAGATTACAAAATATATACATACCGGTATGTGAGCTATTCGTCGTCGTCACTCAGAAGACCGAAGAACTCTTCTGTTTCATGCTCTAACAGAACTGTAGTTGATGTAGAGGGTTGAACGTCGCTTGTCTTTATCGATAATCTGTTACTTTGTTTAGTTTTTATAATGTTCATAGAACTGAATATTCTTTCCACTTCTGCACTTGAATGCGATAGGCATAGAATAGTCATTGCTAGCTGTGAAATCAAAGAAAAAGGATCCTCCCCTGCGGCGTTTTTATACTGCAAAACCTCACTCCAAAATCGAATAGTGTTAGTAGTGTTATTCCACCTAATGAATTTGATATTATGCCATTTTTGCAGAATACCGTCTATGAAATAGCCACTAAAACCCAATTCTTTGGCTACATCCGCTACAGCATTATTTTTATTCACTTTTAGTGTTTCTTCAACATTCAGCATTGACATTTTCTTCAGGATCGTAACGTTACTTGGCAGTCTTTGTTGAATTTCTTTTATGAGTTTCATATTAAACTGAATGCATCTCTTCTTCAAATAAACTTTATTTTCTTCAGACAAACTTGACTCAGACAATTTCTGTTCAAACATAAAGCGAAGGTTCGGATTTGCGTACATACATTCGCTTGGAACCGGTGTTGTCAACAAATCAACAGTTGGAAAAACTATGTTTTGTCCGAGTGACTGCATGAGAAATACAAGTGTATTTAGTAATTTAGTGGGATCATTGTCTTCTCCTTCAAAAGCTTTTATTGATATTTGTACGTCTTTTCAAGCATGTTTAAGGTAAAACATCTAAAGATGATTTGAGTCGTCACAATACATCTTGTACAAAAGATTGGCAGTGTAACAATTGTCTTGAACCATGGCAAGTGGAAAATATAGTTTTAGTTCTTCCCTCTGCTCCAGAATTCTTCGTATTGCTGCTTGAATTGAAAGCCAAAGTGTTGCACAGACATTCAAAATTTTTAGTGGCTATTTTCCACAGTTTATTGTCTCATAAACCTTTTTATATTCCTCTTGTCTTTTGGGTGAAATGGGGAACCAATTGTAGGTTTCCCGTACAAGAAACTCTATGTTTCTAGGTATGGTATTCACCGAGGCCTGCGAAACTGCAAGCTGAAGAGAGTGACAAATGCAACGGATCAATACCAAATGCTTCAAACCATATTCTCTCTTGAGTTGTTCCAAAAGCCCATTGTTTATTCCAACCATTGCAGAAGCATTATCTGTGCCAATTTCTACCATATTATCGACTGGAAGTTCGAGATCTTTCAAAGAATTCACAAGAACAGCAGCCAGATTTCTTCCATCTGCAGTTTCTGTAACAGCTAGTTTGAGAAATGCTTATCTAATGGTTTGGTTGTTTACAGTATAGTACTGTACAACGATACCTAGCATTTTAGATATTGATACATCTGTGGATTCATCTATTACTACACTGTATTTTAGGTTACCTATATCTTCAACCAATGATTGTGTAAAATATGGAGCCAAAACATCAGTTTAAATATTAGTGCACTTTGTACGATTTAATAGCATGTTTTTAGCGCCCTTATTACCGGAAAACACCTTCTTGCACAGTATTCCTCAATGATCTACAGCTAAAATAGAACAATGTTCAGCAATAAATAATGAAAGGGTGCCTTCCGCTCTGCTTGCTATTCTAACTGTAGTTTTAGGAACAATTTTCACAGGTAAGGTGCTTTGTGTTTTTTTAAATCAATTTTTTGTTTATGCTTAATAGTTTTCGAATGTTTTCTAATATCACACAATTTAGCGTAAAGCTCTCTTGCACATACTCGACATCTTGTCTTGGATTAGTCTCCAACGACTGGTTTCAGCCATCCATTGAATTCAGGTTCTGCTTACCATGCGTCCCGATATTTTTGAGCGTGCTGCTTCTTCTTCTGCGGTAAATCCATTATGTAATCCACCACAACGTAAGTTTCGCCAGTTTATAATCACTGAAAATACATTAAGACTCAGGCGAACTAGAGGTCATGAAACAATCTACTCACTCGGTAACTCGCTATCCCTCCTATTGTTCATTGTTTAAAATGTAATAATGTCTGAGATACCCGTATCGAATTGTTCTTGCGTTACCACTGTGCATGTGGTAATAATTTGACTGCGAGTTAACATTTCGAAAAATTAGGGGTTGCTAGACAGAAATGTATTTTATTATACTTAATATTACGTATGTTTTTTGTCAATTCCAAAAATAAAGGGAGTTCAAAAGTTGAAGAATTATAGGTCGATACGCTATCGACGATAACAGGCTAGTGGGTAATGAATAAGGAATAGTTCTATAGTCAAGGTTTTCTTACTCTGTGGGCAATTCCCACATTCAGGTTTACTAAATGCTGAACAATGCTACATGATCTGCTAAGAACTTAATTTAACTTAGTAAACCCTTAATTTAACTTAGTAAATCTAGAACAAAGTCAGTGTAGTACCCATTCTATAGTTAAAATCTTAGTTTTGTTAATGAAAATACTGGCCCAAAATAGTTTTGATTTGTACTTCAAAAGTCGTCAGTACTCCAAAAGTCGGCAGATAAGTCGCTAAATAATTTTTGTCGCTAAAATATTTTGTCGCTAAGACGAAGACAAAAGTCGCCATTTCTAACGACAAAGTCGCTAAATTGGCAACACTGGCCACAGTTATTGTCAGGTTTACTAAATGCTGAACAATGCTACATGATCTGCTAAGAACTTAATTTAATTTAGTAAATCCTTAATTTAACTTAGTAAATCTAGAACAAAGTCAGTGTAGTACCCATTCTATAGTCAAAATCTTAGTTTTGTTAATGAAAATACTGGCCCAAAATAGTTTTGATTTGTACTTCAAAAGTCGTCAGTACTCCAAAAGTCGCCAGATAAGTCGTAAATAATTTTTGTCGCTAAAATTTTTTTGTCGCTAAGACGAAGACAAAAGTCGCCATTTCTAACGACAAAGTCGCTAAATTGGCAACACTGGCCACAGTTATTGTTAAGATTTTGCAAATGTGCACGCTTCAGTTCAACAATTCTGTGTCATTTCATGCTGACACGGCGGTCCTGGAAATTTGTATCTCGCTTCGCTTTTTTCGCCTGCGAGTGGTAGTGTGTCTACTGTGGGTTGATTACATACAGCTGCTCCGTTAGTTACTTTTTGCAGAGCAGACTGTATTTTGATTTCTACACGTTCTGGATTTGGTTTTCTTTTTCAGTGAGCAAGTCAAGGAACTCTTTTTATACTTTCTGGGCTTGATCATTTAAATGCGTTTCTATGGTTTCTTTTTGTGTCATTTCTAAATTGTCCTTCGCAAGCTGTTCTACTTCGTCCCGGATGACTCTGTGTGCCGTCTGAAGCGTTTGCACATCTTGTGCTATGTTGCTTACAATGTTCGGCAGTTCGGCATGGGCTTTCTTTATTTCTGTCATTTCTTAATGTATCTTTTCGAACATTGTACCCATACTTTCTATTAAGACCTTTTCTCATTCTTCGTTTTGTTCCCTTATCTGATTGACTAGCTGTTGATACCTCCCTTCCCTCAATCTCTCTCTTTCTTCGTTTTGTTCCCTTATCTGATTGACTAGCTGTTGATACCTCCCTTCCCTCAATCTCTCTCTTTCTTCGTTTTGTTCCCTTATCTGATTGACTAGCTGTTCGTTCTTTTTCTCTAATTTCCGTAAAAATTCAGCAAATGGATCCGGTATTGGTGAGCATACCAGTGTGGTAGTTGTTCTAATCATTGGAAAATTATCACTAGTCCTGCTAGTAGCACCTATCGGTTTTACTGTTTTCCTCTGCTGGCTACTTCCTGGCATATCACCGGAAACTACATTGTTTACATTTTCTCCCCCCCCCCCCCGCCCCCCCTGCTGATCACTAATAATATTTAGTAAGTGTCGCTATCCATATCGCTCAATAGTTGCACATTATTTGTAACATTGGACACATTATCTGGTTGCAAATTTAACACACGTCCAACTTTTCCCATAATGACCATAACTTTCACTGGGCTAACTGCAAAAATTATTCCAAACTACAAATGCGGACTAAGTTCACAAGTCAAACTGCTTATTGTTTCCAAAATCACAAAATATTAATATCTACACCACTGTACACCATGTACCATCTATGATACTATACTTTGATGATACAAGCCTATGTAGCAAGCTTTTATGCATAGTGGTCCTTACCTTGATTTCTTATTTCTTTTCTTTTCTTTTTGCTATCTCGTCCTCTCAGGGTGTATACAGTTCTTCTCCGCTTTCCTCGTTCAAGTTTATACATGAAATGGAATTTGATATACATTAGAATACATACAATACACGTTAACAATTACATACATACAAACCCTAAAAAAATATTTTATCTCTTCGGGCCCCATGTAACAGGGCGCTATTTATTATATCTCTTAAAAAAAATAATGTAACTATTTATTTTGAGGAAACACTCTCCTAGTAAATTTGTTTGTCATTTAATTTATCGTGATCTGTTACTGATTTTTAGTGGAGTTAGTTTTTACTTTTAGCTTTCAAAAAAATACAAACGAGATATAATAAGCAAAATAATGAATATCGTAGGTTGCCAATTACGTATTATATCTAGATTTATCGAGCGCCAGGCTCCCTACAAATTACTGTAAATGCAATAGCGTAATATTACTCAGCTCCATATTACTATCACAGAAAATAGACAAGTTTTAGTAAAATTATTTCACTGGATTCCTTCAATTAACCTCACTGAATATTTCTACATAATTTCTTCCGCTACGGCTGTCAGACATTGTGCTGTGGAAAATATATTTTTAAATGTACCGCGTAATGGCGGCTAATTGTTAACAGTCAGAGATCACTGTTACTCGCTCCGCAGCAGCTAGAAACATGCTATATAATTTTCATTAAATATTCTTTTCATATGATAAATGTGGCGTAGGTTCTTGAAATAACACACGGAGATCACTTTATACCAATATATTCTTACTAGGACACAATTTACACCATTAAATATTTGCAATTTCGTTACGACAGAAACAAATGCCAGCGCAGCACAATAGCTTGCGTACCTTATTCCAGCTAACACCAGAACGAACAGAACAAAACAGACTAGACAGAAGAATGAACATTGCATTGTGTTTTATACTCTTACAAAGATGATAATACTTTTTTAATTACTTACACATTATAATCTCATACAATAAAAATAACGTCTTTTCTGCATCTATCGATCTATATTGTATATTTTTACAGTTAGTGTTATTACCTTTCGCATATAAATCGATGTTCGCAATTCATTTTGAGTCACATACAGTCATTTTTATTTATGTTTCACCTCGATAAGGGTGAATATTGCAAAAGGGACACTACACGTATACGTTGCAAGTTCTCTGGAGAAATGAGGAACAGTTGTGTGAATATCAAGAGCTGAAAAGACAAGCACGTTCTCAGCAAAGACAGCATGGAATATATGGAAGCATTAGACAGGGGAAGTGAGCTTCAAGGCAGCATTATAAATGATGAAATGGGAGATTTGATATTGCGACCAAAATCTAAGAGAGCACTGAAAGACCTAAGTCTGCCAGTATCTCTCTCAAACCGTTTCAAACTTGACAGAGGCGCTCATGTGTCGTAAGCTTAATTGTATCCAGTGGGAGAAATGGTTAGCTATGTTCCGCAATGAAAGAATAGCGAGGAAAAGTCGCTAATTTACTATCAGAGGGTGCAGTTAATAAAATGTGAAAAGATGAGGGGAAGGGCTATGCATTTCAAACAGGAGCAGAATTTAGGATCGACACTGAAATACTTGCACACGCTCTTCTGTTTATGTCTTGCTAAAACTGTTGCAGAAACGCTTTTTGTCTCTTGTCACTTATTTTTAACAACACATTCGCAGTAACACAGCTCAGAAAAAATTGTTCTACGTACTTCCAAAACGAAATCGTGTCTTAGAGGAAAGAATGCACGTAGATAATTTTCCAAATGGCACAATCATATTTGTGTTATAATTTAGCATTATCGATGGTTGAGGGACTACAAATTACTCTTCTTGGAAATTATAAATGACTTGTTTTGTTGTAGACACGAGCGTGAATGCCATAATGGCAATCAAGGCATTATTAAAGTACCTTTGTAATTCGAATAACGTTCAAACTGCTCGACATTCACCGCTGATTACTGTACTGTAATTTGCCCGTATTAAACACTTTCTTTTTGCTTTCAGTGTACAACTTCGAAATGACAAGTTTACCAAATATCCTATTAACCACACTCACACTCTCAGAGCATGTCACATGGTGAAGTGCAATATTCGTTTTGTTATTATTATTATTATTATTATTACACACGCTCCAGGCCTTTATCAGATCGTACAAAGCATTTATGACTACTTTTTCTTCCTGTTTTTTCAGTACTCTTGCATTCGTTCGCTCAAGGCCCTCTTCCTTTCTTCGGTCCATTGACAATACTTCCCAGTTTATATTTTGTGTCTATAGACGTCTATTGTATGCTGAATCTATCTGTGCTTTTTCCAGGTCAGTTTTGACTTGTGCTATCCAAGGTGTAGTGGTTTTCAGCCTCTGTATGTATCTAAGTACTCTGTTGGTGAGTCTGGTCTGTGGGAATCTGCTGATGTAGCCGCAAAATTTTAGTCGCCTTTTTCTGGTGTCCGCTGCGAGGTGGGACAAGGTCTCTGTGGTGTCTCTAGAGTGAAGCCTGTATCCTTCGTCTGTGACTTTTGTAAGAGGTCCGAGCAGATGTAATTTCGATGTATTGCTCATGCGCTGCCTGCGATATGCAAGGTATAAGAAAATCTCTGACCAGAGAGCAGTGTTGACTGCAGTAGGAACTGTGTAGCTGTAGCAGTAAGTTGTTGCTAGTATGGAGTCTGCTCTGGTCTGGTATGGTGTATCATGTTGGCTGGCCCTGTCGCGGTGCAGCGATGTCGGAGCCTGAGTATTATTGTATAAGGTAAAAAGCAGCCTCGCGCATATGTAGTAATGTTATCTCATTTCGCATGTAAATGTTTTAAAACTCTCGTAATAATAATATTCCTCATAAAAAGTAACTTTTAACAACCATTCATTTCAATTTAAAGAATTTTCTAATTTCTCCCATCCATGATCATCCCGATTATTGCAATAGAAAAATCAGTTGCTTCCTTTCATAAATGACAGATAGGTCGGCCAGCATTGCACAGAGCTGTGCCGGAAAAATTTATTGTAAGAGCAGATATATCCGGTGACTTCAGTGAGGTAAGAATTTTTCCTTTTTTTATTCAGAATGATCTTTCAGGGCCATGACGCAGCACTGCTGTCGTCCAAAATTTACCTGGTTAAATTCACAGTGAATTATTGAAAAGTCATAAGTGAGCGACAATTTAATTGAGAGGTTAGTTACATTGTTTTATTACCATGTTACTGAATTCATTTTTTATTGGGACGTTACACTGAATGTGAACGACGTAATTATAATTTTATTGTTGAGAGGTTTAGGAATTTTTCTGTTTTGAGCTTACACTAAACGTTAATATTATTTGTGTTAATATTTTCTGTTTTGAGGCTACACTAAATTAGAATCATATTCATATTATTTATTTTATTTTGTGGGGAGGTTACACTTTTGGTCCAATAATTTTCCTGATAATTTTTCTTTCCTCTGAGAGGATCTTCTCCAAGTCGCCCTTCGTGTGTGGCGTCAGTGTCTCGCATGCGTATAGCACCTTATATTTGGTTGCAGTTCAAATGGTTCAAATGGCTCTGAGCACTATGGTACTCAACTGCTGTGGTCATAAGTCCCCTAGAACTTAGAACTACTTAAACCTAACTAACCTAAGGACAGCACACAACATCCAGCCATCACGAGGCAGAGAAAATCCCTGACCCCGCCGGGAATCGAACCCGGGAACCCGGGCGTGGGAAGCGAGAACGCTACCGCACGACCACGAGATACGGGCGGTTGCAGTATTGTAGAGACGAATTTTGATGGTGAACAGACATTTTTTGTTGTAGGTACCCTGTGGTTTGTATAAGCCTCTCTTCATCTTCAGTAACCTGATTTTCTGCGTGATTTTCTCCTTTCCTGTAGGCTCGAGCACTTCCCCTAGGCATTTAAAATGTGTTAATATGTTGATCTTGCCACATTTTGTATTTAAATTCAGTATGTTGAATTTCATGCAGCAGAGGTCTGTATTTTGGAAGGAGATCCGTAGCCCTACTTTTCCTGCGCGCTCTTTGAATGCTTCTACCCCCCTGATTACCGTGGTTTCGTTGTATGCAGTACCAGGTCGTACGCGAGGACTAAGAGCCCATCTTCCATTTCATCCTTGAGTCGTCCAAGTCGCATTGGCATCCAGAATCCTTGTAATTTTAGCTCTTTCTCCCATTCGTTAATGACTTTGTCTAACACTAGTTTAAAGAGGAGTGGTGAGAGACCATCACCTTGACGCACGCCTTTCCTGATCTTAAAGGGTTCAGAGGTTTCCCGCCTAAATTTCACTTTTTATGTCGTGTTTGTCAGTGTCTGTTTGATCGGTCGCAGTGTCTTGTTGCCCAGGTCTTGTTCGTAAAGGATGTTGAACAACAATAAACGGTCAACGGAGTCATACGCTTTCTTAAAATCAACGAAAGTGCATATGACTGGCGTATTTCACAGGACTTCGATTTTCAGCGCAGTCTTCAAATTGAGGATTTGTTCTGCGCAGGAGCGACCAGGTCGGAAGACCCCCTGGTACTCACCGATCTTGTGTTCCAACTGGTCCTGGGTCCTTTTGAGTAGGCATGCTGAAAGTATCTTGTATGTGACTTGTAGTAGGGAAATGGCCTGTAGTTGCTTACGTCTGTACTGTCCGCCTTTTTATGTTATGGAAGAATCAGTGCGTATTTCCAGTCATCTGGCAGCTTTTCTGGTGTCCAGATGTGTGTGATAATCTGTGTGAGATCTGTAGGTGAGTTTGGTCCGAGATTTTTCAGTAGTTCGGCCAATATATCGTCTTCACCATACGTTCTGTTGTTTTTGAGTTCGAGAACGTGTATGTACACTGCTGGCCACCGTAAATGCAACACCAAGAAAGACAAGAGGTAGCACAACATAATTTATTTTGTAGATAACATGTTGACCAAGTATCAAATGATTACGTTTACAGACGTCTGTGACATGTGGTTCCTGCCTGAATCAGTAGCCAGAGTAGCCGCCATTGTTGGAGATCACCGCTGCCACACGTCTCGGCATTGAGTCAAAGAGACGTTGGATGTGTTCCTGGGGTACAGCAGCCCAAGCAGCTTCCACACGTTGCCAAAGATCATCTGGTGTGGCAGCTGGGGATGTAATCTGGGTCACTCGTTGAGCAACCATGGACCACATGTTTTCTATCGGCGAAAGATCCGGAGAGCGAGCCGGCCAGGGAAGCAATTCAATCTGGTTATTGACGAAGAACCTTTGGACAATGCGTGCCACGTGTGGTCGCGCATTATCCTGTTGAAATATGGCTGTGGTCGAGCCCTGAAGGTAAGGAAGGATAACTGGCTCCAGCACCTCGGATATGTAGCGCCGGCTATTTAAAGTACCGGCAATGCGTACTAGAGGCGTGCGAGAGTAATATCCAATACCGCCCCATACCATAATACCCGGCGCAAGACCAGTGTGGCGGTGCATAATGCAGCTGTCCAGCATCCTCTCTCCACGGTGTCTCCACACTCGAATCCGACCATCGTGGTGCTGCAGACAGAAGCGTGCCTCGTCAGTAAAGACAACGTCATTCCATTCTGCCATCCACATCAGTCTGTCATCACACCATTGGCGACAGAGACGTCTGTGGTTCTGTGTCAATGGTAGACGAAGCAATGGACGTCTTGCGGGCAGACCACTCTGCTGTAAACGGCGTCGAATGGTACGCGCAGACACTGGATGATGCGTTACAGACGCAATGTGCTGTGCTATGGTTCGGGATGTCACTGAGCGATCCGTCACTGCCATGCTCACAATTTGCCTATCAGCACGTGCAGTGGTGCACCGAGGTGAATGCGATCGACCACGTTGGTCCGTCGTACCCTCCTGCATCTAACGGTCACATATCCGCATTACAGTTGTTTGGTTTCGTCCAACACGACTAGCGATTTCTCTGTATGATAATCCACAATCTCGGTAAGCCACTATCCTTCCTCTGTCGAACTCGGATATTTGATCAAACGATGTTCGCTGTTGTCTACGAGCCATAACTGATCGTCTTGTGAAACAACCACAAGGTAAACACACGTGCCGAACATACACTCGTCGAAATCGCCAAGCCTTAAATGGCGCTATGAGGTGGCGCCACAGGCGCGCGTGATGTGCGTCTGCGCTGAAATTCTAATCAGTTGCATATCTCATCACTGCAAACCCATGGTGTAAATTTCACTTGATTCGGATGCTTCCTTCAGGGTGTTGCATTTACGGTGGCCAGCAGTGTAGATCTCTTCTTGTGTCGGGGGTAGTGAGTCTGTGTGCTTCTCTGTCGGTTCTTCCTCTAGGAGTCTCTCTGCGGGTTCTGGTCAATCCAGAAGTTCTCAGAGATACTGTGCCAGCACCTTGTAGTTATCCTTATTTGTCAGTGCCAATTTTTCATTACTTACCCTGAAGCAGAGGTTCGGTGATGTGCATCCTCGGTTTTGCCCTGCAAACGTCCCATCTGCTTTAGTTACGGAAGTTGTCCTCTTCTTCAATGAACTTTCTCTTGGCTCCCCAGGTACTTTTTGAGCCTGTTTTTTGTGTTTCGTTGAAAGCCGGCGAATTATCCGGGGATTTTTTGCTATTGTATTTCTAACATGCAACTTTCCTAGTGACGAGTGCATTCTCGCTGTCGGTGTGCCACCAGTGGTGTTTGGTGTTCTTCTTCAGAGGAATGAGGGCTTGTGCTTTTTCTATGATTTTTCGCTGGAAATTTTGCCAGTCATTTACATGTTCCTTTTCCCAGGCTTCTTTCACTACAGATTCTGCGATGTACTTTGTGTCAAATTTTGGTAAGGGGGTTTTCTCATTGAAAGTGTTCTTTGGGACGAATTTAACTTTGAACACGTGTAAGGTAATGATTCGAGTCGACGTTAGCTCCCCTGCGTTCCTGCTCATTGTGGATCTCTTTCTGAACTGGGTACGAGATTTCCACATGGTCGATTTGGAACTCACCTAACTGCTGGACTGATGAGGTTTTCGGTTTTAAGTGGTCTTTTCTGAGGGATGTCGACATGAGCTTGAGGCTGTTCCGTTGGCAGAGTTCTATGAGCCGAGTGACATTTTTATTGGTAAGTTTATGCGCTGGATAATTTCCGACTGTTTCCCTGTGTCTTTTTTCTCTGCCGGTCTGCGCTTAAAGTCGCCCAGAAGGGGTTTGTCGTTATCATCTTGAGCTTTGGATATCACTTTCTCGAGGGTCGACCAGAATTGTTCTGCGGCCTGTGCGTCTTTCTTGTTAACCTTGTTGGTGGGGCCTTTGCGTTGATCAGTGTGTACTTTTTGTGACCCACTGAACCCGTATAGCCATCAGTCGGTTGTTTACTGGTGTAACTTCTTTTATGGATTCGACTTTGATCTTGTGAACCATGAAGGTCATCCCCAGTAGTGGAGGGTCTTTGGCAACACGCCTGTCAGTTTTGCTTTTGAAGATGCGGTATTTTCTGCAGTCCGTGGTGTCTTCGTCTGTGATACATGTCTTGTGGAGCGCAAGGATTAGAATCTTCTGTTTATCAAGTTCTGTCACTAGGTTTTGCTGCTTTCCAGGCTGTATGAGAGTGTTAATGTTGAGAAACCCTAAGTATGTTGTTGGCTTGAGTGTGGGTTTGCCACAGAACTCCGATTTTCTCCGTATTCGTGAAAGCCCCGGACCCCCAGAATGCGAATGCCCGGTGGCCGTAGCCGGCCGCTGTGGCCGAGCGGTTCTAGGTGCTTCAGACCTGAATCCCGCTGCTGCTACGGTTGGATTCGAATCCTGCCTCGAGTACGGATGTGTGTGATGTCCTTAGGTTAGTTAGATTTAGGTAGTTCTAAGGCTAGGGGACTGATGACCTCGGCCTGCCGGAGTGGTCGTGCAGTTCTAGGCACTACAGTCTGGAACCGAGCGACCGCTGCGGTCGTAGGTTCGAATCCTGCCTCGGGCATGGATGTTTGTGATATCCTTAGGTTAGTTAGGTTTAATTAGTTCAAAGTTGTAGGCGACTGATGACCTCAGAAGTTAAGTCGCATAGTGCTCAGAGCCATTTGAACCATTTGAACTGATGACCTCAGATGTTAAGTCCCATATGCTTAGAGCCATTTCAACCATTTTGAACCCGGTTGCCGTGTGTTGACGGATGGATTGGTTACCACCTGGGGTAATGCCGTTATTATTCGCACGAGTCATGGTTGCTTGTAACCAATGGTGTCCAGTGGTTGCCCACTAGGTTTGTCAGAACCAGGGATTGTCAGATACTGGAGCACCTGTTTCAACCGCACCTCTTGGTGAACAGACGCTGACCATGCTGCCACTTGCTCCAAGTAAGACGCAGCATAGATTTTGGTTGACATTTTGGGTCCGCGAGTGGTATTTTATTTCCCACCTATCCTGCATATCTGCCAGGCATTTCCCTGTTCTCCACCAGGCGACGCTCCCGATGTGGGTTGACGACCCCACCATGTTACTTATTATTATTTATTAAAAAGAAAATGAAATTACGATAATCGAACGAAATACGTTTCTCGAGATTCGAGCACTTAGACGGCTTTTAGTAAAGGACGTGACGAATATAGTACCAGTTCGGATACGACAAGATTGAGGAAAGGAAACCGATTCCTCGTTTTCATCTGAACCGTTTCCTGGAAGTGTTTTGGAGCAAACTTCGGAACCATATAGCTGGACGACTGGACAGTGATTTGAATTGATCTCATGCGTATAGGTCTAGTGCCATATGTATTGCAATATACGAGTCCACTACACTGTAAATGACAGTTACGTACAAAGAGGACTTACAGAGAATTAAAGCCTCCGAATGTTTCATGTGAAAAATTAAAACTCTCTGAATAAAACAAATGCTATTTACATGCCACGTATTTATTCTTCAAGTGTACATGTTTATTTCTCAACATAGTCACCCTGGCGGTGAACACATTTCTCCGAACGAGAGACCAGTTTGTTGACACAGTCACTGTAGAACGTCTGACTTGGTCGGTGGAGTCAGAACCGCACTTCGGCTTGCACTGCTTCATCACTATCAAAGTGATGTCCTCGAAGGAGCTGTTTAAGTTTCGGGAACAGATGATAATCCGACGGGGCCTAACCGGAACTGTATGGTGGATGCTCGATGATAGTGAACCAGAAGCGTCGAATTGTTGGAGATGTCGCAGCGCTCATTTGTGGTCAGGCTTAAGGAGAGGGTGCTCCACATGTGGACGAACGATTTCTGCTGTCAAAAACGCGATTACAGCACGCTGTTTCTCAGGCACCGAAGTAGTTACGTTACACTCCACTACGTTGCACGGTACAATTTGAAGCCCTCTACCGGCAGAGGGTTGCAAATATGTACACCCGAAGAATAAAGGTGTGCAATGTTAATAAAGTTTTTTTTTATAAAAAAAGCTTTAAGAGTTTTCACACAAAAATTTTGGAGGCATTGCTTTTCAGCACACCCTTGTAATTCTTAATATGTATTAACTTTCTCAGTAGCTAATATGAAATTCCAAAACAAATAAACTTCTTGCAAATACATATAGTATGTCTATACTTCCAAGGAGCTGCTTTTGTAATGGCGCTTCATACGTTCTGTTACATGCGGAGGCTCAAATACTCGCACGAGAACTGCAAAAATGGTTCAAATGGCCCTGAGCACTATGGGACTCAACTGCTGAGGTCATTAGTCCCCTAGAACTTAGAACTAGTTAAACCTAACTAACCTAAGGACATCACAAACATCCATGCCCGAGGCAGGATTCGAACCTGCGACCGTAGCGGTCTTGCGGTTCCAGACTGCAGCGCCTTTAACCGCACGGCCAGAACTGCAAAAGTGCGTTAATTTATACACAACGAATTTATGATTACGAACAGATATACGGAGTTTATCATAATTAACAGCGTTAATTACACAATAATACAATCAAAAATATTGCAACAAATATAAAATGACGAGCCATTTGCGGCTGAATAATTAATATTTTATGAGCTCCTACTGACTTCTGTGCGAGCTATTCTCCTACTTTGTACTAATGTATTATAAATGTAAACTTTTCGATTAAGTCCCTATTTAATTCGGTATGGAACGCGTTGACAAAATGATAACCGTAAAAGATCTTTTTCGGGCTTTACTCACACAATCTGCATTGAATTTCTGCACTTTCCTGTTCCTTCAAAGTGCCAGAGGCTAGAACCGGTGCAATAATGGAAAGATGGTTTTCACATTCATTTCCTTTCTATTTATGTTTTCAGTAGAATGCATTTCAGTACGTTTAATGGGGAAGTTAGGTCTACAATTATTTGCAAACCTTTGAGCGAATCCTATGCAAAACGACGCAAAATGATTTTACTCCGTCAAACTGATGTGCAGTTGTCAGTAGACGTTGTAATTCACTCATTTGCTTTCAATCTCTGTTGCCGAGCATAAGGGCAGAACAGCAAAGATTGCTGTTGCATTTGTTTACTCGTGGCAACAGGAAATCACACTGGTTACGTGGCGCTAATCACATCCAGGCTTCGAAAACACTCCCCGTTCCGTACCCCTGAAGTATTTTTGCTTATAGATGTAGGGGAACGTTAGTACCAATTGGTCACCTAAGGAAATTGTGTAGTAAAATCCTCAGATATTGTAATAAATATTTTAGTTTCAGAGGAATTTGGAATTTGTCTTTTGTATTTCGGCATAAGTCACAAATATTCACTGATCATGAAATATTTGAAAAATAAAAACATGTTTCATAGGCCCAATTAAGTGGTTTCCTTCATTGGGCCGAGCAATTTCCGTGAATAAACTACAGAGTAATAGCTTTTAAATACAACACACCTCTATATATACGCCAGTACATTTTATATTATTATAGTTTTTTGTTGGAATCTGAAATCGAATAACATGTATTCAAAACCAAGGAGGCTAAAAGTAGAAATGACTATCAAAACACTTACAATTAGAAAACCTATAGCGAACGCTGTTACTTAAATTTTGTTCATTAATCAAAATACTAGGTGGCTCGTTCAAGGCAACTCGCACTACATCGCTTAACAATCTAGTTTATGTCCACGGCACGTAACTTTATATTGTGAATGCGATAAAAAGGTGTGAACTGCTCGTACTTTCAGATGATAGCTGCAGTAATTTCATCTCTGTTACCATGTCGCTACGAAATTTCAGTCATTAATAATAATAAGTTTCAAGAACATAACGCAAACCCCATCCTTTCTCAATGTTGCTTTGTGTCTTCGCGGAACATCTCACCAAGAAGGCGGCGAATCTTTAGCCACACGCTACGATGCCCCTGATGTCAATATCGACAGAGAAGTCTATTGATGCAGCTGGTTCATCAACAGCAACTTTATCCTACTTTTCTGTTTATGATCTACGAAAGCTGTTGTTTCTTTATAAATTCGTTATTTCGACAACTTACTGCTTTAATAATTCAACTGCACGTTGCCAACACTTCAGAAGATAGCAGTGCGTCTCGTCATCTGGATGTGTAGCATCCACTTCTACACAAATCGACATTCTCGATGAGCCTACGCTAATGAAAGTCACGAAAATATTTCGCCGATATGAGCTAAGAATTGGGGAAAGATTCCTGAGTTATAACTTAGGAGCTGATAATTAAAAGAATCAATCAGTGTAAATACAAACACCTAGTCCACTCATTTCGTAAACCTGTTAGTATCCATAAATGTAACCGTTCCCCGTGGGGAAAAAATATGAACGATACTGATTCTAGATTTGAGGGCGCTGTTTATCCAGTCAACTATTTTCATTTGTTACTTGGAGGTAACGAAGCAGTTTTTCAGCCGTATTGAATCTGCATTAAAGTAATTCGATGTAGACCACTCGCTACAACCTTTCTGCTAGGAATGATGCAAGCAACTTCAGGTGAGTACTTCTTCATCTCCACTCTGTATGATGGACGAAGTTTACGTGTGCAGTATACCAGGGCCTTAATGGATTGGATAGTTCAAAACACAAAATCTGCTCGTAGAACACTGAATTGAAGAGTAGTGGCACAAATGTAGTAAACACAAATATGAGTGACGAGAATGCCATGGGAAAGCAAGACATAATCTGACAGAGGATAATGTTATATATGATTATTGTAAACAGGTACATTATATTGAAACGTCCCCTTAGAAAAATTATTGAATTACTGTGCTGATAAATCTCTTACATTATTTGATTTTCAAACAGCTGAGCAAAACTGAACGTACTCAGACGTTTCGCTCTTTACCTATTCTGATCAACACTAAACTGACACACAATATTTTTAGCGCGACGCAATCTGACTTTCAATAATCCCTACAAAAGAATGGCCCTGACTAACATTAACCTATACCTTTCACAAGTCACTTACCTCACAAGAATCTTCGTTACTCGAACTACTGCAATACAGCGAGCGCCACTACTGCCAGCTAAATAAAAGATTCAAACTACTGAAGGCACTAATAGGCATAGTTAGCAAATGAAAGATTTTGATAGAGAACAATGTATTTACCTTAATAGTGTTCAAAAGTCATAATATATATAGCAGTTCAGGACATCCATTCTTACAAATGTACTGTTTCTGATGGACACACATCCAGATCATCCGCTCTCAAAAATCCGCCATCTCACTTCCCCACATCCACCACTGCTGGCGGCTCACCTCCAACTGCGCAACGCTATGCTCTGTTAACAGCCAACAGCCCAACACTACAGTAGCGAATATGACAACAATGCGACCCAGCCACAGACTGTACACAGCACAGCCAGTGATTTTAATACAGAGCGCTACGTGGGGTTACCAATATAAAAACCCAAACAGCCTACTTACAATGTGACAAAGTTTATGTAAAATCAAACTCTAATATGTACGAGGGCGGTTCAGAAAGTAACCTCCGATTGGTCACAGTGCGGGTTGTGGGGGGAGTAGCGACGCCATCTGTGCGTTCACGCACTCAACAGGTCAGTCGGCATCAAGCCGTGGTCGAGTGAACGTCGTACCTGCGCTAATTTAGTTTTTGTGGCAGTTTGAAATGTGTGCTGCAATAGAAAACACCGCCAAATGTGAAGTGCGTGCTGTCATAAGGTTTTTTACAGCCAAAGGATATTCTGCAGCAGCTATTCATCGTGAGCTTTGTGCCGTGTACGGACCAAGAGTTATGAGTGAAGGAGTTGTCCATGAATGGGTACGTTTATTTAAAAGTGGACGAGAAAACGTTCATGATGAAGAGAGGAGTGGTAGACCATCATTGGTGACTGACGAACTCGTTCAGACAGTTGATGCAAAAGTTCGTGAAAATCGACGTTTCTCAATGTCGGAGTTGTCTACTGGTTTTCCACAGATTTCTAAGACTCTCTTGTACGAGATAGTGACAGCAAGATTGGGTTACCGTAAGTTCTGTGCACGATGGGTGCCCAAAATTCTTACCGACCACCACAAAACTCAAAGAATGGCCTCTGCATTAGACTTTCTGTCACATTATGAGGACGAAGGAGAACCATTGTTAAACAGAATCGTTACCGGGGATGAAACCTGGATTATGTACGTGAACCCTGAGACAAAAGAACAATCAAAGATGTGGGCACATTCAAATTCGCCTACCAAACCAAGAAAAGCCTCGCAAGATTTTTCTGCCAGAAAACTGATGGCAACGGTGTTTTGGGATGCCAAAGGGGTGTTGTTGGTTGAATTCATGGAACGTGGTACGACCATTAATCAAGACGTGTACTGTGAAACAATAAAAAAGTTACGACGGGCTATACAGAACAAACGCCGTGGTATGCTGACTTCCGGTATCGTTTTTTTGCACGATAACGCCCGTCCTCACTCTGCTCGCAGAACAACGGCCCTTCTTGAGTCCTTCAAGTGGGACGTTATCAACCATCCACCTTACAGCCCAGACCTGGCCCAAGTGATTATCACCTCTTCATGCATTTGAAGAAATGGCTCGGGTCACAGCGGTTTGATGACGACGAAGATCTCAAAGATGCGGTCACAGGCTGGCTCCAGGCACAAGCGGGTGATTTTTATGCAGAAGGAATTTCAAAGCTTGTGAAGAGATACGATAAGTGCCTCAATCGCTATGGAGACTATGTAGAAAAATAGTGCAAAGATGTAGTTGTAAGATGTATATATTAAAATATTTTTATTTAACTTGGTGTATTTTTTTAAATCAACCGGAGGTTACTTTCTGAACGGCCCTCGTATATAGAGGAATGCTGTGGAAAATATAGTGGAGTATACTAGTTGTTTGTAATGTATATTATGTTGAAGATACGAATAACTTCGACGCGTCGACGAGTATGTTTTTCTTATCTACAATATAATAAAGAAATTGCAGTTATAGTGGTTAAAGGCTCATCTTCAGATATGTTAATTCTATAATACTTACTATCGTGAAATGTAATCGTTTCTTTTGCTACACTACTGGCCATTAAAACTGCTAAACCACGAAGATGACGTGCTACAGACGCGAATATTTAACCGACACAAAGAAGATGCTGTGATATACAAATGACTAGCTTTTCAGAGCATTCACACAAGGTTGGCGCCGGTGGCGACACCTACAACGTGCTGACACGAGGAAAGTTTCCAACAGATTTCTCACACGCAAACAGCAGTTGACTGGCGTTGCCTCGTGAAACGTTGTAGTGATGCCTCGTGTAAGGAGGAGAAATGCATATCATCACGTTTCCGACTATGATAAAGGTCGGATTGTAGCCTATCGCGATTGCGGTTTATCGTATCGCGACATTGCTGCTCGCGTTGGTCGAGATCCAATGACTGTTAGCAAAATATGGAATCGGTGGGTTCAGGAGGGTAATACGGAACGCCGTGCTGGATCCCAACGGCCTCGTATCACTAGCAGTCAAGATGACAGGCATCTTATCCGCATGGCTGTAACGGATCCCTGAGTCGACAGATGGGGACGTTTGCAAGACATCAACCATCTGCACGAATAGTTCGACGACGTTTGCAGCAGCATGGACTATCAGCTCGGAGACCATGGCTGCGGTTACCCTTGACGCTGCATCACAGACAGGAGCGTCTGCGATGGTGTACTCAACGACGAATCTGGGTGCACGAATGGCAAAACGTCATTTGTCAGGATGATTCCACGTTCTGTTTACAGCATCATGATGGTCGCATCCGTGTTTGGCGACATCGCGGTGAACGCACATTAGAAGCGTGTATTCGTCATAGACACTGGCGTATCACTCGGCGTGATGGTATGGGGTGCTGTTGGTTACACGCCTCGGTCACCTCTTGTTCGCATGACGGCACTTTGAACAGAGGACGTTACATTTCAGGTGTGTTACAACTCGTGGCTCTACCCTTCATTCGATCCCTGCGAAACCTTACATTTCAGCAGGGTAATGCACGACCGCGTGTTGCAGGTCCTGTACGGGCCTTTCTGGATACAGAAAATGTTCGACTGTTGCCCTGGCCAGCACATTCTCCAGACCTGTCAACAATTGAAAACGTCTGGTCAATGGTGGCCGAGCAACTGGCTCCTCACAATACGCCAGTCACTAATCTTCATGAACTGTAGTATCGTGTTGAAGTTGCATGGGCAGCTGTACCTGTACACGCCTTCCTAGCTCTGTTTGACTCAATGCCCACGTGTATCAAGGCCGTCATTACTGTCAGCGGTGGTTGTTCTGGGTACTGATTTCTCAGGATCTATGCAGCCAAATTGAGTGAAAATGTAATCACATGTCAGTTCTAGTATAATATATTTGTTTAGTTAATAGCAGTTTATCATCTGCATTTCTTCTTGGTGTAGCAATTTTAATGGCCAGTAGTGTAATTCCAGCAAGAAGGAGCATTTTTCAGCTTCCAAACAAACAGATACTTCATGCAGTGTGCATGAAACACATAAATGCTTTTAAGTTCATATATTAAGTGAGTTTAATCACAGTGTTCTAAGCCACAAACCTGTGAATGAGAGGCATTTTTGTCACAATATGGAAGAGTTTTATGATGAGTAAGTAACGTTTTATTGTTTCTGTCCTTACGTACGAGCACATCTGAAGTGAGAAGCATAGTATTAGCGGCCTTTTTGTGATTACACAGTGGAAGAGATGAAATTTTCACAACAATTGAAATTACGCTGTTCATGTACTGACTGCGAATATACATCGGGATTTCAGGTAATGTCTACCTGAATATCTGGCCTGAAATAAGGCACACTATGAATACAAATTTGTCAGAAGAAAATTTGTTATTGAGATAATTAATTTTCTAGTATTTCTTAACTGAAAGTAAAGATTAAACTATGCTGAATGAATATATAACATGATACTTCGACGGAGATTAATCCTAGAAAAATAAATTAAATCAGCGAAATACTGAAAATTTAAGGATTATCTTTGGGGCAAAGTTGAAACGTGACAACAGTCTATTAGAAGAGGAGTTCTGTCAAGAAACAGAATTAAAAATAATTTCAACAAATTTACAGTGATGTCGTTAATTACAAAGAACGTGCAAGTTCTTTTGTATCAGAGAGCTAGTTTTCGACAATGTATCAACTACAGCCAGCTGAAATGTAATGCTATTGAAGAATGTTACAAATTAAGAGGACCTTACAGTATGAAATGATGTGCTAAAAAGTAAGAGGAAGGAAATCTGTGGTGACCTCATACTTGAAGAAAGTGTTTGTTGGGGACCATCTAACACGGCTTCCTAGCACAGTTAACTTGGTGCTCGAAGGAGTAATAGTACGGAAAAAAAGAGACCACCAAACAAGAATACGTGAAACACATTGCAGTGGTTGTTAGAAGTACTAGTGCAATATAATGAAAAGATAAGCACGAGATAGGAAAATATCGGAGACATCATGTGAGTTAACAGACAGCCGTGGCTAAAGCCCGCCGGTTTGAGAGATGAAGCATTGTGGCATTAGTCACATACTCACAGGGTGGCAATGTGTTGGAGCTGTCACGAAGAGCAGACGACACGTGATAATCTGCTGTTGGTGGGACGCACTGACCATGAAGTAATCCGCAACTGTCAGCAGTCAGCAAGTAAACTGAAGGTTACTGTGAGTGCCCTTCCCTGTGCTATTGGCCGTTGCAAGGTGGCAGGTGACGTGAGAAAACTCTGGGGTCACAAGTTATTTCACGGCTGCCGAACGAAAAGAAACACGGTACGAACAAAGGAACGTAATAGGCAATGGCACCACATGTAAGAGTAAAACGAGGAGGGCAATCACGCTTAAAGGCGCGTTCTATTCGTCTTACTTAACCTTCGCTAGACACGATGGGAAAAGTTGAAGCACATTTTATTTTTAAGACATAGTCATCGATCATAACAAAGAAAGTGTCAACTCACAGCACTTGAAAAGGCACTGTTGACAGTCAGTACCAGATTTTTGTTAGACATTACAATGTGAATAATATGAATGATGATTCCAATGATTAATATTGTGATGTAAGCACGAAAGAATTTTAAATCCGGTATAGCACCACTGTGAGACAATACAGCAAACAGCTGTCTGGAAATGCATAATTCTTCTCAGGTTTGAAGAGCCATTCGTGCATAAAGCTGATTTTGACAGACGAGTCGTAATGAGATAGCAAATAACTCAAACCCCAGAATTAATTTTCACTCTGCAGCAGAGTGTGCGCTGGTTTGAAACTTTCAAGTAGATTTGTGTGTGCTTGACCAGGATTTGAAACTGGGACGTAAGATATGAGGCACTATAGGATGTAAATCTGTGAAGAAAGGGGGAGGCGGAAGGAGGTGGGGGGAGGAATTATCGTGAGTCGTTCTCTGCTACCTCAGTCGGTAAAGAACTTGCCCGCAAAAGGAAAAGGTCCCATATTTCAATTTGCCAAGTAATTTCAACTCACTAAGTAAGTTCCGCAGATAAACAATGTCACCACATTAAAGCTGGTGTACTGGTTGTACTTAATACAAGGTGTTTCCGTAAGAGCTTGCAAAAATTTAAGAGTATATGGAATATGCTCTGAAGAACAATTTGAGGTAGGAAACCTGGGTTCAGAGAAGCCAGCTTAAGGAGATAACAGGAATAAAATCAAATTACTTTGTACTCTTTTATTTACATTAGTTACAGTTAACTACAAATACCATCATAAACACAATGAACGTACCATTTGTACTGTATCTTACAAAAAGTGCTGAAACTGACGACCATCAACCTCAATGCAAGCATGACATCAGTGAACAAGATTCTGATACACCCTGACAAATATCTCTGGTGTGTTTAGTATCACATCATAGGCGCCAACAACTCTGACAACTAATTCCACCCCCGTAGCCATGGGGGTCCCAAACACAAGTGAATTTAAAGATACCCGTAGGAAATAATCAAGGGGATTCTGGTGAGGTGACCACGCAGATTATGGAATAGGTCATCCCTTCCGGTCCAGCGACCAGGAAACACAACACTGAGATGTTTGCGGACATCCACACTGAAGCGAGACGGTGCTCCATCACGTTGTATGCACATCCTGTCACGACATAGGACAATGTAAATACGATACAACAGAGCCGCCTTATGCACAAGCAGAGTAAACAAAACGTGCATCAAGAGTTCTTAGTAATCCTCCTTGTTTACGTGCAGGGGATAAAGAATGTACATATAAATAAACACCACAGTACGCATAATACACTACTGGCAATTAAAACTGCTACACCAAGAAGAAATGCAGTTAATAAACGGGTATTCATTGGACAAATATATTATACTAGAACTAACATGTGATTACATTTTTAAGCAATTTGGGTACATAGATCCTGAGAAATCAGTACCCAGAACAACCACCTCTGGCCGTAATAGCGGCCTTGATACACATGGGCATTGAGTCAAACAGAGCTAGGATGGCGTGTACAGGTAAAGCTGCCCATGCAGCTTCAACACGATACCACAGTTCATCAAGAGTAGTGACTCGGGTATTGTGACGAGTCAGTTGCTCGGCCACCATTGACCAGACGTTTTCAATTGGTAGCAGATCTGGAGAATGTGCTGGCCAGGGCAACAGTCGAACATTTTCTGTATCCAGAAAGGCCCGTACAGGACCTGCAACACGCGGTCGTGCATTGCCCTGCTGAAATGTAAGGTTTCGCAGGGATCGAATGAAGGGTAGAGCCACGGGTCGTAACAGATCTGAAATGTAACGTCCACTGTTCAAAGTGCCGTCAAAGCGAAAAAGAGGTGACCGAGACGTGTAACCAATGGCACCCCATACCATCACGCCGGGTGATACACCAGTATGGCGATGACGAATACACGCTTCCAATGTGCGTTCACCGCGATGTCGCCAAACACGGATGCGACCATCATGATGCTATAAACAGAACCTGGATTCATCCGAAAAAATTACGTTTTGCCATTCGTGCAACCAGGTTCGTCGTTGAGTACATCATCGCAGCCGCTCCTGTCTGTGATGCAGCGACAAGTGTAAGCGCAGCTATGGTCTACGAGCTGATAGTCCGTGCTGCTGCAAATGTCGTCGAACTGTTCGTGCAGTTGGTTGTTGTCTTGCAACTCAGGGATCGAGACGTGGCTGCACGATCCGTTACAGCCATGCGGATAAGATGTCTGTCATCTCGACTGCTTGTGATACGAGGCCGTTGGGATCCAGCACGGCGTTTCCTATTACCCTCCTGATCCCACCGATTCCATATTCTGCTAATAGCAATGTCGCGATACTATAAACCGCAATAGCGATAGGCTACAATCCGACCTTTATCAAAGTCGGAAACGTGATGGTACGCATTTCTCCTCCTTACACGAGACATCTCAACAACGTTTCACCAGTCAACGCCGGTCAACTGCTGTTTGTGTATGAGAAATCGGTTGGAAACTTTCCTCATGTCAGCACGTTGTAGGTGTCGCCACCGGCGTCAACCTTGTGTGAGTGCTCTGAAAAGCTAATCATTGGCGCATCTCAGTATCTTCTTCCTGTCTGTTAAATTTCGCGTCCGTAGCACGTCATCTTCGTGGTGTAGCAATTTTAATGTCCAGTACATCTACATCTACATCTACATTCATACTCCGCAAGTCACCCAACGGTGTGTGGCGGAGGGCACTTTACGTGCCACTGTCATTACCTCCCTTTCCTGTTCCAGTCGCGTATGGTTCGCGGGAAGAACGACTGTCGGAAAGCCTCCGTGCGCGCTCTAATCTCTCTAATTTTACATTCGTGATCTCCTCGGGAGGTATAAGTAGGGGGAAGCAATATACTCGATACCTCATCCAGAAACGCACCCTCTCGAAACCTGGCGAGCAAGCTACACCGCGATGCAGAGCGACTCTCTTGCAGAGTCTGCCACTTGAGTTTATTAAACATCTCCGTAACGCTATCACGGTTACCAAATAACCCTGTGACGAAACGCGCCGCTCTTCTTTGGATCTTCTCTATCTCCTCCGTCAACCCGATCTGGTACGGATCCCACACTGATGAGCAATACTCAAGTATAGGTCGAACGAGTGTTTTGTAAGCCACCTCCTTTGTTGATGGACTACATTTTCTAAGCACTCTCCCAATGAATCTCAACCTGGTACCCGCCTTACCAACAATTAATTTTATATGATCATTCCACTTCAAATCGTTCCGCACGCATACTCCCAGATATTTTACAGAAGTAACTGCTACCAGTGTTTGTTCCGCTATCATATAATCATACAATAAAGGATCCTTCTTTCTATGAATTCGCAATACATTACATTTGTCTATGTTAAGGGACAGTTGCCACTCCCTGCACTAAGTGCCTATCCGCTGCAGATCTTCCTGCATTTCGCTACAATTTTCTAATGCTGCAACTTCTCTGTATACTACAGTATCATCCGCGAAAAGCCGCATGGAACTTCCGACACTATCTACTAGGTCATTTATATATATTGTGAAAAGCAATGGTCCCATAACACTTCCCTGTGGCACGCCAGAGGTTACCTTAACGTCTGTAGACGTCTCTCCATTGATAACAACATGCTGAGTTCTGTTTGCTAAAAAATCTTCAATCCAGCCACACAGCTGGTCTGATATTCCGTAGGCTCTTACTTTGTTTATCAGGCGACAGTGCGGAACTGTATCGAACGCCTTCCGGAAGTCAAGAGAAATAGCATCTACCTGGGAGCCTGTATCTAATATTTTCTGGGTCTCATGAACAAATAACGCGAGTTGGGTCTCACACGATCGCTGTTTCCGGAATCCATGTTGATTCCTACATAGTAGATTCTGGGTTTCCAAACACGACATGATACTCGAGCAAAAAACATGTTCTAAAATTCTACAACAGATCGACGTCAGAGATATAGGTCTATAGTTTCGCGCATCTGCTCGACGACCCTTCTTGAAGACTGGGACTACCTGTGCTCTTTTCCAATCATTTGGAACCCTCCGTTCCTCTAGAGACTTGCGGTACACGGCTGTTAGAAGGGGGGCAAGTTTTTCGCGTACTCTGTGTAGAATCGAATTGGTATCCCGTCAGGTCCAGTGGACTTTCCTCTGTTGAGTGATTCCAGTTGCTTTTCTATTGCTGTAAATACGCTGGAAATGGGTAATGCTAGACAAAGTGGTAGACAAGTTTACTTCCATATCTTCTTAAGCTGCCTTCTCCGATCCCAGGATCTCTACCTCAAATTTTTCAGTGGAGCGTTCTGTATCTTCCGTTACATTTTTGCACGCTATTACTGAAGCGCCCCTATATAACACTTGCGGTGGCGATAAGTTAAACGTAATTTTTTATTCATTGAAATCTCTGTACGTTTTCAGAGACGTCAGAAAGCAAGGGTGAATTATGAAAGACGTGTATACTCATATTTTCAGCAGTAGTATACACAATAAAGACATTTTTGTGAGCTTTGCAACGATAGGTGGAAGGATATTTAACGGCAGCGGCTACATTGGCCCAATTCTTCCGGGTGTACTAGCTTGTCGAGGGAAGGCTTGCGCGGATGCTAACAGCCTGTCAGTCGAGAACCAGAAGTCTTCGACATTTTTCGTGTGATAAGTCTACAAACTTATAAAATCTCTGTGTGAGTTCGTGGACTTCAGAAAGATATTCACAGGCGCTTTGGTGAACTGTAACTCTGAAGAATCCTGTAGTGTTACAGATTTCTCAGATATTTCCATTGGCTCGTGGATGTTGTCCACAAGAGATTTTTTCCTGACTTTAGCTGTCAAGACCAGTGTGATCTTCAGGATTTGGTAAATTCCTGATATGGCTCACATATCAATCTCTCGTTGCACTCACGGCAGTTAATCAGCTGTGAGATAAACATTTATATTTACTAAACTGCTGTTTAGGTGGTTTTATTTTGCGCATCATGTGTTGCTTGTATTTTATTGTTATCTCGTTCTTAATGGAACGGTGCTCGAACAATGCGACGGGTGAGTCATCATCCGTTTGACTCCAACACAGCCATCAAACTTTAATATCGATAAAAACTTTAGAACTGAGGGAAAAAAGACGGAAACGTTAGCAAGTACAAGAAGACTGCTAACTTAAAAATAAAAAAAAAGTATCCGCCAACCATCAACGGCAGACCTTAGGTAAGGAAATAGTTTTACAGAAGATTAAAGGTTGAAACTTCCTGGCAGATTAAAACTGTGTGCCCGACCGAGACTCGAACTCGGGACCTTTGCCTTTTGCGGGCAAGTGCTCTACCATCTGAGCTACCGAAGCAAGACTCACGCCCGGTACTCACAGCTTTACTTCTGCCAATACCTCGTCTCCTACCTTCCAAACTTAACAGAAGCTCTCCTGCGAACCTTGCAGAACTAGCACTCCTGAAAGCAAGGATATTGCGGAGACATGGCTTAGCCACAGCCTGGGGGATGTTTCCAGAATGAGATTTTCACTCTGCAGCGGAGTGTGCGCTGATATGAAGCATCCTGGCAGATTAAAACTGTGTGCCCGACCGAGACTCGAACTCGGGACCTTTGCCTTTCGCGGGCAAGTCCTCTACCATCTCAGCTACCGAAGCACGACTCACGCCCGGTACTCACAGCTTTACTTCTGCCAGTACCGCGTCTCCTACATTCCAAACTTTACAGAAGCTCTCCTGCGAACCTTGGAGAACTAGCATTCCCGAAAGAAAGGATATTGCGGAGACATGGATTAGCCACAGCCTGGGGGATGTTTCCAGAATGTGTTTCTCACGCTGCAGCGGCGTTTGCGCTATTATGAAACTTCCTGGCAGATTAAAACTGTGTGCCCGACCGAGACTCGAACTCGGGACCTTTGCCTTTCGCGGGCAAGTGCTCTACCATCTCAGCTACCGAAGCACGACTCACGCCCGGTACTCACAGCTTTACTTCTGGCAGTACCTCGTCTCCTACCTTCCAAACTTTACAGAAGCTCTCCTGCGAACCTTGCAGAACTAGCACTCCTGAAAGAAAGGATATTGCGGAGACATGGCTTAGCCACAGCCTGGGGGATGTTTCCAGAATGAGTTTTTCACTCTGCAGCGGCGTGTGCGCTATTATGAAACTTCCTGGCAGATTAAAACTCTGTGCCCGACCGAGACTCGAACTCGGGACCTTTGCCTTTCGCGGGCAAGTGCTCTACCATTTGAGCTACCGAAGCACGACTCACGCCCGGTACTCACAGCTTTACTTCTGCCAGTACCTCGTCTCCTACCTTCCAAACTTTACAGAAGCTCTCCTGCGAAACTTGCAGAACTAGCACTCCTGAAAGAAAGGATATTGCGGAGACATGGCTTAGCCACAGCCTGGGGGATGTTTCCAGAATGAGATTTTCACTCTGCAGAGGAGTGTGCGCTGATATGAAACTTCCTGGCAGATTAAAACTGTGTGCCCGACCGAGACTCGAACTCGGGAACTTTGCCTTTCGCAGGCAAGTGCTCTACCATCTGAGCTACCGAAGCACGACACACGCCCGGTACTCACAGCTTTACTTCTGCCAGTACCTCGCCTCCTACCTTCCAAACTTTACAGAAGCTCTCCTGTGAAACTTGCAGAACTAGCACTCCTGAAAGAAAGGATATTGCGGAGACATGGCTTAGCCACAGCCTGGGGGATGTTTCCAGAATGAGATTTTCACTCTGCAGCGGAGTGTGCGCTGATATGAGTCGTGCTTCGGTAGCTCAGAGGGTAGAGCACTTACCCGCGAAGGCAAAGGTCCCGAGTTCGAGTCTCGGTCGGGCACACAGTTTTAATCTGCCAGGAAGTTTCATATCAGCGCACACTCCGCTGCAGAGTGAAAATCTCATTCTGGAAACATCCCCCAGGCTGTGGCTAAGCCATGTTTCCGCAATATCCTTTCTTTCAGGAGTGCTAGTACTGCACGGTACGCAGGAGAGCTTCTGTAAAGTTTGGAAGGTAGGAGACGAGGTACTGGCAGAAGTAAAGCTGTGAGTACCGGCCGTGAGTCGTGCTTCGGTAGCTGAGATGGTAGAGCACTTGCCCGCGAAAGGCAAAGGTCCCGAGTTCGAGTCTCGTTCGGGCACACAGTTTTAATCTGCCAGGAAGTTTCATATCAGCGCACACTCCGCTGCAGAGTGAAAATCTTATTCTAGATTAAAGGTTTCATGAAATTTCATCATGGTATCTGAAATTTCTTGTCAAGTGACTCGTATCTTTTCTGCAGGTATGAAAACTAAATTATTTCCGCTCATTATATTACTTTGTCGATATAACATAATAGTCAGCTTATTAACCCTTAAAGTCAAAACAATTGAAAAACTGACATTATGGAACGTAATGTAGAAGAAAAGTGTAAGTAGGCTGTTTAGGTTTTTTTATTGGTAACGCCACCTCTGTATGAAAATCAGTGGCTGTGCTGTGTGCAGCCTGTGGCTGTTTTGCATTGTTGTAATACTCGCCATTGTAGTGCTAGGCAGCTGGCTGCGAACAGCGCGTAGCGTTGCGCAGTTGGAGGTGAGCCGCCAGCAGTGGTGGATGTGGGGAGAGAGATGGCGGAGTTTTGTAATTTGTCATGAACTGCTATATATATGATGATATCAAGGTAAATACATTCTTTGTTCTCTATTAATATCTTTCATTTGCTAACTATCCCTATCAGTAGTTAGTGCCTTCCATAGTTTGAATTTTTTATTTAGCTGGCAGTAGTGGCGCTCGCTGTATTGCAGTAGCTTGAGCAGCGAAGATTTTTTGTGAGGTAAGTGATTTGTGAAAGGTATAGTTTAATGTTAGTCAGGGCCATTATTTTGTAGGGAATTTTGAAAGTCAGATTGCGTTGCGCTAAAAATATTATGTATCAGTCTAAGCACAGTCTTGTGTATAATTTGTTCAAAGGGGACGTTTCATATGGCGACCCTGCCAGGATACCTCACTGGAATCTTCTGATTTTTTTTTCTTGTAGTTTGTGTAATTAGTGTAGCTTTTGTTTATTGCTAGCGCGTAATTGTAGAGAAAATCTCCTTTGTAGTTGCAGTCTTTCATTGTTGTACAGTAGAACAGTTGTGGTATGCATGTAGATTTGCACCAAGTATTTCGCAGCTGCAATTAACTAGATATTATTTTCAGTGCTATGTTAATGTGTTCCCCTATATTTGCTCTTCAAATTGTGTTTTTCTGTGTTGTCGTGTGAAATATTGTGACAATAATGGCGTGTGAAAAACGTAACACTAGGCTCCAAAGTAAATTGAGAAATGACAGCGAAGACGATAGCAGTGTGTTAGCGCCACCGTGTAATGAATTAACTAATATTCAAAGTAGTAATTTGGTAACTGTGCATAGGGAAATGGAGTGGGTGGCAAACAATGGCGTAGACAGTGATACAATCAGTGAGCAGGAAAGCATTATCGATCGGTCGGTCGGCAACAGCTCGCCTCAGGAATCCGAAATGACAGGACACAATTTTTCAAATATTGTAGACTGAGGTTTTGGGTCCTCACCGTTTTCTCAAATGAGTCAAGACACATTTTCTGCTTGTCAAAATGTGAATGTTGCCAGTGCAACTTCACTACCGAATAGCACTGAGGAACATGTTTCAGACACCGGTGCACTGTTATTACAATTAATGCAACAAATGGGGCAAAAGCTTCAAAAGTTAGACATAATGGAACAAAATCTTCAAAAGTTAGACACAGTGGAACAAAATCTTAAAAAGTTAGACACAATGGAACAACACCAGAGACAAACACAGCAACAGTTAGACACAGTGGAACAAAATCAGAGACAAACACAGGAAAAGCTTCAAAAGTTAGACACAATGGAACAACACCAGAGACAAACACAGCAACAGTTAGACGCAATGGAACAAAATCTTCACACCACGCTAGAACAAACACGTGAAGATATAACTACTGAGTTACATAACATCGAATCGAAATGTCAAAAAGTCTGTAACGACGTAAAAACACAAATTTGTGAGCATTTCCAACCTATTTTTTCGCGTCATGAAAATGCACTACAGAATCACGAAGCAGCCATAAACGAACTGCAAACTACTGTTCATGAAAATCATGAGACCTTGGAAGCTAAATTTGACTCAGTTGCATCTACCGATTCGGTTACGCAACTTGCAAAAACACAGGAAAACTTGAAGGACACAGTAGATTCGATTTCAACACAAATGGACACTCTGAAACTTGGTTCAGAAAAACACACTGAGGAAATGTGTTCACTATCGGAGAAAGTAGCCGAACTTTCGGATCAGTTCACTAACTTATCTACAAAGGTAGATGATCTGAATGACAAGACCCTTAGCCTTCACTGTCACAGAAGAGTATGAAAAAATTAGAAAATTCAAACAAAATCAAAATCAATACACAGTACCAAAGAGAAATCCGAGAAGTACAAGATCAGTTGACGCAGGTAATACAAGAATTACATATTTAATAGGACACTCGCGCGCCAATACAGGGAGAGGGACATAGAAATACGGAACAGGCACAAAAAAATAACACAGGGCACTTCGGATATTATGAAAGAAATGGGCAATGTGCACCGAATTTTGAGATGGAACCGCCGACACGACGTAACAATGATCGATATGCGACTCGCCGACATGATGATTTTGACTATAAGCTGTTCATTACTACACGTAAATTCAAAACATTTAAGAATTCTGGTAACGACATTCATCCAAAAGCATGGCTCCATCAATTCTCTCATTGTTTTCCTCCCAACTGGTCGTTAGAACACAGATAAGAATTTATGTGTGGCTACTTAGAGAATGAACCAGCTGTAAGAATGCGATCGGTCATTCAAGATTGCCACAGTGAAGGAGAACTTTACCATGCCTTCCTCTCAGCATATTGGTCTCAAGCCACACAAGACCGAGTAAAACATGGCATCATAATGATGAAACATTTCGAACAATCTGAATTCTCCAGTCTTGTGAAATATTTTGAAGACATGTTGCACAAGAATCAGTACCTGTCAAACCCATACAGCCCCTCAGAACTCATCCGCATTTGCTTAATCAAATTACCTGAACATTTACGACATATTATTTTAGCAGGACGTTGCAAAGACGACATTGAAGCATTTCAGGGACTCTTACAAGAATTAGAAATTGACACTGACAATCGCGGAACGCGAAACCAGGAACACAACAATTACAGGTCACATCCGTCGCAATTCCGCGATGAAAGAAGTAATAACTGGACACGACAAGGCTATTCTTTCAACGTAAATCGTGACCGAAACAGACACCACCCGTATGACAACCGTAGTAATAATTACAGGGAAAGATCACCTCTCCGCGGTAATGACTATCACAGAGACAATCAGAGAAACAGACAATATGGGAACCAAAATAATTATTATTACGGGAGACAGAATCACTTTAGACACAACGGTCTAGCGCGCAGTTACGATTCAGGGAGAAATTCTCCACCATGTGAAGGACAAGGAAGAAATTATGAAATCTACCGACATACCGACAGACCTGAATTGCATCAGAACTGGCGGGATTCAAACAGAGCAGGGCCCTCTCATCACTGTGAATTTGTAGAAGTTAGGTCTCCAAATCCCAATAACGACGCGCGCCAACAAAGAGACAATAGGCAATGACTCACACCGCTGGCAGCAACAAAACGCACGTATGAAACTAACGACGCAGCTGCCGTAGCTAGTAATTACGTAAAAATGGAAGACATTAGGGATATCTTACTCCAAGAACACGACGTAAAACATATTAACATTGCATATCCTGTGATTCACATTACAGTAAATGACGTAAAATTTACGGCAGTGCTTGACTCTGACAGTCCCATTTCAGTAATTAGTGAAACAGCCTTTAGCAAATGCAACAAATCGAACGATTGCCCCATACTTCCGTTACGTAAGATTAAATTACAAGGTGCAATCTTTGGAAAAAGTGTAGATGTACGTCAACAAACCAACTTAGAATTCTTTTGTCAAAGCCACAGTTTCTCTATGAACTTTCTTATTGTTCCATTATTGTCGACGGAAATTATACTGGGAGTAGACTTCTTGAATGAATACAAAGCAATCTTAAGCTTTCACGATGCTGAAATAAGTTTAGAAAAAGAAGGTAAGTCAGTAGCTTTGAAATTTGAAGATTGGCTCTCAAACCATGACGAAGAAATTAATCGGCTTTACCTCCTGTTAGACAACAGTTCGGAATTTTCGACGGAACTTGACACTAACAATCACTCTGCAAGTACTGACAGGGGTGATATCGACGGCGCATTTGATACTAATGAGTTAATTCAGAATAAAATTCAAACAATTGAGAATTGTAATGACAATGATAGGCAAGACCTTTTTGAGATTTTACAAGCACATTCCACGGCTTTTACTCACAAAACAGGAACAATCAAGGGATTTCAATACCAATTTCGTGTTCGTGAGCATACTAAATTTTGTGTTAGACCATACGTAATTCCGGCGCATTATAGGGACCGTGTTAGAACAGAAATACAATCTATGCTTGACGAGGGCATTATTGAGCCTGCAGTAAGCTCATACAACAATCCATTACATGTTGTCGAGAAGAAAAATGGATCAATCAGGCTTGTCTTAGATTCGAGACAAATCAATACTATCATTATTCCTGAAACAGACAGGCCGCAGACGTTGGAAGAACTTCTTCAAAAATTTAATGGTGTAAAAGTGTTGTCTTCCATTGATCTCAGATCCAGCTTTTATCAGATCGAACTTCATCCAGAATGTAGAAAATACACAGCTTTCCTTTGTTTCGGCGTTTGTTATCAGTTTCGAAAACTTCCTTTTGGTTTGAACATTTCTTCAGCAGCATTCATTCGCGGTCTAAATTCTATATTACCTGAGTTCTTAAAACGTCACATCACCTTATATGTGGACGATATTCTAATAGCAGAAGCTTCATGGGAACAACATAATCGCATCCTCAACAGTTTGTTACGTATTTTTGCAGAATCTGGAATTACAGTTAACTTGGAAAAGTCTGAATTCGGTAGGTCAAAGGTGAGGTTTTTGGGACATATTATTTCTTCTGAAGGTATTCAGCCGGATCCTGAAAAGTTAGATGCAATCAGAGCCATTCCAGTTCCATCCACAAAAAGACAAGTCCGCAGTTTTCTAGGTCTCGTAAATTTTTACCGTCGTTTTCTGAATATGCAAATCCTTGTTACACCAAAACTTTGTTCTCTCACTGGAAAAAATACTATTTGGAACTGGGACGAACAAGCACAGTTGGAATTCAATTCTTTGAAATAATCGCTACTTAACGCGCCAATACTAGCTCATCCAGATCTGTCACAAGACTTCTGCCTTAGCACGGATTCTTCTAAAGTCGGTCTTGGTGCCCATTTATTTCAAGAAGCCACAGAAAATGACACTACTGTTCAGAAAACCATTGCTTTTGCTAGCCGAGTGCTAACCAAATCTGAAAAAAATTATTCCGTTACTGAATTAGAAGCTTTAGCTATCGTTTGGGCATTTAACAAATTCCGTTTCTTTCTTTCTGGTAAGCACGTAAAAGTATACAGTGATCATCGTGCATTACAATTTCTTATGTCTTCAAAATTAAATCATGACAGGTTAAAACGTTGGGCATTGTTTCTGCAAGAATTCCGCTTCACAATAGTCTACATTCCCGGCAAGGACGCACTGTCACGCGCACCGGCTGGGCTTGAGAAAAGTACCACAGAAGGCAACCTCGAGAAAAATTTCAGTATTCTTTACATTCAGAAAGTCGCCTTTGAAAACTTCATCACCACATCTTTAAAGGACATTGCTCATGAACAAGATAAAGATCCGATTTGTAAAGACATCAAGAGCAAATGGCATGAAAAGACACACACTCAGATTCGGCATTATTATCTGGTTAGAAACAACATACTGTTCAAACGCTGCACTGTTGATGACAAGCTATGGGTACTTTGCATTCCTGACGATTTTGTTAATAAGCTCATTTGGTACATTCATTTCAGCTATGCACATTTTGGCCCACGAAAATGTTATCATATTCTTCGAACGACTTGTTATTTTAACAATATGGAAAAGAGAATTCGAAGAGTCTTGTCTATTTGTAAACTTTGTCAAAAGGCGAAACCATCTACTATCTCCCATCGTGCTCCGCTGTTTCCTATCATTCCTTCTAAATTAAAAGAATTTGCTGCTGTTGATCTCTTGGGACCGCTTGTCAGAACATCTAATGGATTTTCGTACGTTCTAGTCGCTGTTGAACTTACTTCAAAAATTGTTTCTTTCACACCGTTATGTAAAGCCACTGGACGGTCTGTATCCAACGCCTTTGTTAAAAATTTCTTACGTGAAGTTGGACACGTTAGTAAAGTCATTTCAGATAACGGACCGCAATTCAGATCTGCTGTTTGGACACGCATGCTTCGCAACCATAAAATCAAACCTGTTTTTATTTCATTGTACTCAC